>NC_142955.1:19891932-19934710 GCF_046866305.1 Octopus bimaculoides | reverse complement strand
TGGGTCCCTTTGGCCTCTCTCTTTATCCATCGAGCGGAATTTGAACGTACGTGGGTCCCGTTGGCCTCTCTCTTTATTCATCGAGCGTAATTTGAACGTACGTGGGTCCGTTTGGCCTCTTTCTTTATCGTTCGAGCGTAATTTGAACGTACTTGGGTCCGATTTGCCTCTCTCTTTATCGTTCGAGCGTAATTTGAACGTACGTGGGTCCGTTTGGCCTCTCTCTTTATCCATCGAGCGGAATTTGAACGTACGTGGCTCCCTTTGGCCTCTCTCTTTATCCATCGAGCGTAATTTGAACGTACGTGGGTCCGTTTGGCCACTCTCTTTATCCATCGAGCGTAATTTGAACGTACGTGGGTCCGTTCGGCCTCTGTCTTTATCCATCGAGCGGAATTTGAACGTACTTGGGTCCGATTGGAGTTTGTCTTTATCCATCGAGCGGAATTTGAACGTACGTGGGTCCGTTTGGCCTCTCTCTTTATCGTTCGAGCGTAATTTGAACGTAATTGGGTCCGATTGACCTCTTTCCTTATCGTTCGAGCGTAATTTGAACGTACGTGGGTTCGTTTGGCCTCTCTCTTCATCCATCGAGCGGAATTTGAACGTACGTGGGTCCGTTTGGCCTCTCTCTTTATCCATCGAGCGGAATTTGAACGTACGTGGGTGCGATTGGCCTCTTTCTTTATCGTTCGAGCGTAATTTGAACGTACGTGGGTCCGATTGGCCTCTCTCTTTATCGTTCGAGCGTAATTTGAACTACGTGGGTCCGTTTAGCCTCTCTCTTTATCCATCGAGCGGAATTTGAACGTACGTGGGTCCGATTGGCCTCTTTCTTTATCGTTCGAGCGTAATTTGAACGTACGTGGGTCCGATTGGCCTCTCTCTTTATCGTTCGAGCGTAATTTGAACGTACGTGGGTCCGTTTGGCCTCTCTCTTTATCCATCGAACGGAATTTGAACGTACGTGGGTCCGTTTGGCTTCTCTCTTTATCGTTCGAGCGTAATTTGAACGTTCTTGGGTCCGATTGGCCTCTTTCTTTATCGTTCGAGCCTAATTTGAACGTACGTGGGTCCGTTTGGCCTCTCTCTTTATCCATCGAGCGGAATTTGAACGTACGTGGGTCCGATTGGCCTCTTTCTTTATCGTTCGAGCATAATTTGAACGAACTTGGGTCCGATTGGCCTCTTTCTTTATCGTTCGAGCGTAATTTGATCGTACGTGGGTCCGTTTGGCCTCTCTCTTTATCCATCGAGCGGAATTTGAACGTACGTGGGTCCGTTTGGCCTCTCTCTTTATCCATCGAGCGGAATTTGAACGTACGTGGGTCCCTTTGGCCTCTCTCTTTATCCATCGAGCGTAATTTGAACGTACGTGGGACTGTTCGGCCTCTCTCTTTATCCATCGAGCGGAATTTGAACGTACTTGGGTCCGATTGGCCTTTGTCTTTATCCATCGAGCGGAATTTGAACGTACGTGGGTCCGTTTGGCCTCTCTCTTTATCCATCGAGCGGAATTTGAACGTACGTGGGTCCGTTTGGCCTCTCTCTTTATCCATCGAGCGTAATTTGAACGTACGTGGGTCCGTTTGGCCTCTCTCTTTATCCATCGAGCGGAATTTGAACGTACGTGGGTCAGATTGGCCTCTCTCTTTATCGTTCGAGCATAATTTGAACGTAATTGGGTCCGATTGACCTCTTTCCTTATCGTTCGAGCGTAATTTGAACGTACGTGGGTTTGTTTGGCCTCTCTCTTCATCCATCGAGCGGAATTTGAACGTACGTGGGTCCGTTTGGCCTCTCTCTTTATCCATCGAGCGGAATTTGAACGTACGTGGGTCCGATTGGCCTCTTTCTTTATCGTTCGAGCGTAATTTGAACGTACGTGGGTCCGATTGGCCTCTCTCTTTATCGTTCGAGCGTAATTTGAACGTACGTGGGTCCGTTTAGCCTCTCTCTTTATCCATCGAGCGGAATTTTAACGTACGTGGGTCCGATTGGCTTCTATCTTTATCGTTCGAGCGTAATTTGAACGTACGTGGGTCCGTTTGGCTTCTATCTTTATCGTTCGAGCGTAATTTGAACGTACGTGGGTCCGATTGGCCTCTCTCTTTATCGTTCGAGCGTAATTTGAACGTACGTGGGTCCGTTTAGCCTCTCTCTTTATCCATCGAGCGGAATTTGAACGTACGTGGGTCCGATTGGCTTCTATCTTTATCGTTCGAGCGTAATTTGAACGTACGTGGGTCCGTTTGGCTTCTATCTTTATCGTTCGAGCGTAATTTGAACGTACGTGGGTCCGATTGGCCTCTTTCTTTATCGTTCGAGCGTAATTTGAACGTACTTGGGTCCGATTTGCCTCTCTCATTATCGTTCGAGCGTAATTTGAACGTACGTGGGTCCGTTTGGCCTCTCTCTTTATCCATCGAGCGGAATTTGAACGTACGTGGGTCCCTTTGGCCTCTCTCTTTATCCATCGAGCGTACTTTGAACGTACGTGGGTCCGTTCGGCCTCTCTCTTTATCGATCGAGCGGAATTTGAACGTACGTGGGTCCCTTTGGCCTCTCTCTTTATCCATCGAGCGGAATTTGAACGTACGTGGGTCCCGTTGGCCTCTCTCTTTATTCATCGAGCGTAATTTGAACGTACGTGGGTCCGTTTGGCCTCTTTCTTTATCGTTCGAGCGTAATTTGAACGTACTTGGGTCCGATTTGCCTCTCTCTTTATCGTTCGAGCGTAATTTGAACGTACGTGGGTCCGTTTGGCCTCTCTCTTTATCCATCGAGCGGAATTTGAACGTACGTGGCTCCCTTTGGCCTCTCTCTTTATCCATCGAGCGTAATTTGAACGTACGTGGGTCCGTTTGGCCACTCTCTTTATCCATCGAGCGTAATTTGAACGTACGTGGGTCCGTTCGGCCTCTGTCTTTATCCATCGAGCGGAATTTGAACGTACTTGGGTCCGATTGGAGTTTGTCTTTATCCATCGAGCGGAATTTGAACGTACGTGGGTCCGTTTGGCCTCTCTCTTTATCGTTCGAGCGTAATTTGAACGTAATTGGGTCCGATTGACCTCTTTCCTTATCGTTCGAGCGTAATTTGAACGTACGTGGGTTCGTTTGGCCTCTCTCTTCATCCATCGAGCGGAATTTGAACGTACGTGGGTCCGTTTGGCCTCTCTCTTTATCCATCGAGCGGAATTTGAACGTACGTGGGTGCGATTGGCCTCTTTCTTTATCGTTCGAGCGTAATTTGAACGTACGTGGGTCCGATTGGCCTCTCTCTTTATCGTTCGAGCGTAATTTGAACTACGTGGGTCCGTTTAGCCTCTCTCTTTATCCATCGAGCGGAATTTGAACGTACGTGGGTCCGATTGGCCTCTTTCTTTATCGTTCGAGCGTAATTTGAACGTACGTGGGTCCGATTGGCCTCTCTCTTTATCGTTCGAGCGTAATTTGAACGTACGTGGGTCCGTTTGGCCTCTCTCTTTATCCATCGAACGGAATTTGAACGTACGTGGGTCCGTTTGGCTTCTCTCTTTATCGTTCGAGCGTAATTTGAACGTTCTTGGGTCCGATTGGCCTGTTTCTTTATCGTTCGAGCCTAATTTGAACGTACGTGGGTCCGTTTGGCCTCTCTCTTTATCCATCGAGCGGAATTTGAACGTACGTGGGTCCGATTGGCCTCTTTCTTTATCGTTCGAGCATAATTTGAACGAACTTGGGTCCGATTGGCCTCTTTCTTTATCGTTCGAGCGTAATTTGATCGTACGTGGGTCCGTTTGGCCTCTCTCTTTATCCATCGAGCGGAATTTGAACGTACGTGGGTCCGTTTGGCCTCTCTCTTTATCCATCGAGCGGAATTTGAACGTACGTGGGTCCCTTTGGCCTCTCTCTTTATCCATCGAGCGTAATTTGAACGTACGTGGGACCGTTCGGCCTCTCTCTTTATCCATCGAGCGGAATTTGAACGTACTTGGGTCCGATTGGCCTTTGTCTTTATCCATCGAGCGGAATTTGAACGTACGTGGGTCCGTTTGGCCTCTCTCTTTATCCATCGAGCGGAATTTGAACGTACGTGGGTCCGTTTGGCCTCTCTCTTTATCCATCGAGCGTAATTTGAACGTACGTGGGTCCGTTTGGCCTCTCTCTTTATCCATCGAGCGGAATTTGAACGTACGTGGGTCAGATTGGCCTCTCTCTTTATCGTTCGAGCATAATTTGAACGTAATTGGGTCCGATTGACCTCTTTCCTTATCGTTCGAGCGTAATTTGAACGTACGTGGGTTTGTTTGGCCTCTCTCTTCATCCATCGAGCGGAATTTGAACGTACGTGGGTCCGTTTGGCCTCTCTCTTTATCCATCGAGCGGAATTTGAACGTACGTGGGTCCGATTGGCCTCTTTCTTTATCGTTCGAGCGTAATTTGAACGTACGTGGGTCCGATTGGCCTCTCTCTTTATCGTTCGAGCGTAATTTGAACGTACGTGGGTCCGTTTAGCCTCTCTCTTTATCCATCGAGCGGAATTTTAACGTACGTGGGTCCGATTGGCTTCTATCTTTATCGTTCGAGCGTAATTTGAACGTACGTGGGTCCGTTTGGCTTCTATCTTTATCGTTCGAGCGTAATTTGAACGTACGTGGGTCCGATTGGCCTCTTTCTTTATCGTTCGAGCGTAATTTGAACGTACTTGGGTCCGATTTGCCTCTCTCTTTATCGTTCGAGCTTAATTTGAACGTACGTGGGTCCGTTTGGCCTCTCTCTTTATCCATCGAGCGGAATTTGAACGTACGTGGCTCCCTTTGGCCTCTCTCTTTATCCATCGAGCGTACTTTGAACGTACGTGGGTCCGTTCTGCCTCTCTCTTTATCCATCGAGAGTAATTTGAACGTACGTGGCTCCCTTTGGCCTCTCTCTTTATCCATCGAGCGTACTTTGAACGTACGTGGCTCCCTTTGGCCTCTCTCTTTATCCATCGAGCGTACTTTGAACGTACGTGGGTCCGTTCGGCCTCTCTCTTTATCCATCGAGAGTAATTTGAACGTACGTGCGTCCGATTGGCCTCTCTTTTTATCGTTCGAGCGTAATTTGAAAGTACGTGGGACCGTTTGGCCTCTCTCTGTATCCATCGAGCGGAATTTGAACGTACGTGGGTCCCTTTGGCCTCTCTCTTTATCCATCCAGCGGAATTTGAACGTACGTGGGTCCCTTTGGCCTCTCTCTTTATTCATCAAGCGTAATTTGAACGTACGTGGGTCCGTTTGCCCTCTCTCTTTATCCATCGAGCGTAATTTGAACGTACGTGGGTCCGATTGGCCTCTCTCTTTATCGTTCGAGCGTAATTTGAACATAGGTGGGTCCGTTTGGCCTCTCTCTTTATCCATCGAGCGGAATTTGAACGTACGTGGGTCCCTTTGGCCTCTCTCTTTATCCATCGAGCGTAATTTGAACGTACGTGGGTCCGTTCGGCCTCTCTCTTTATCCATCGAGCGGAATTTGAACGTACTTGGGTCCGATTGGCCTTTGTCTTTATCCATCGAGCGGAATTTGAACGTACGTGGGACCGTTTGGCCTCTCTCTTTATCCATCGAGCGTAATTTGAAGGTACGTGTGTCCGTTTGGCCTCTCCCTTTATCCATCGAGCGGAATTTGAACGTACGTGGGTCCGATTGGCCTCTCTCTTTATCGTTCGAGCATAATTTGAACGTAATTGGGTCCGATTGACCTCTTTCCTTATCGTTCGAGCGTAATTTGAACGTACGTGGGTTCGTTTGGCCTCTCTCTTCATCCATCGAGCGGAATTTGAACGTACGTGGGTCCGTTTGGCCTCTCTCTTTATCCATCGAGCGGAATTTGAACGTACGTGGGTACGATTGGCCTCTTTCTTTATCGTTCGAGCGTAATTTGAACGTACGTGGGTCCGATTGGCCTCTCTCTTTATCGTTCGAGCGTAATTTGAACGTACGTGGGTCCGTTTAGCCTCTCTCTTTATCCATCGAGCGGAATTTTAACGTACGTGGGTCCGATTGGCTTCTATCTTTATCGTTCGAGCGTAATTTGAACGTACGTGGGTCCGTTTGGCTTCTATCTTTATCGTTCGAGCGTAATTTGAACGTACGTGGGTCCGATTGGCCTCTGTCTTTATCGTTCGAGCGTAATTTGAACGTACTTGGGTCCGATTTGCCTCTCTCTTTATCGTTCGAGCTTAATTTGAACGTACGTGGGTCCGTTTGGCCTCTCTCTTTATCCATCGAGCGGAATTTGAACGTACGTGGCTCCCTTTGGCCTCTCTCTTTATCCATCGAGCGTACTTTGAACGTACGTGGGTCCGTTCGGCCTCTCTCTTTATCCATCGAGCGGAATTTGAACGTACGTGGGTCCGTTTGGCCTCTCTCTTTATCCATCGAGCGTAATTTGAACGTACGTGGGTCCGATTGGCGTCTCTCTTTATCGTTCGAGCGTAATTTGAACTTACGTGTGTCCGTTTGGCCTCTCTCTTTATCGTTCGAGCGTAATTTGAACGTACGTGGGTCCGATTGGCCTCTCTCTTTATCGTTCAAGCGTAACTTGAACGTACGTGGGTCCGTTTGGCCTCTCTCTTTATCCATCGAGCGGAATTTGAACGTACGTGGGTCCGATTGGCCTCTTTCTTTATCGTTCGAGCGTAATTTGAACGTACGTGCGTCCGATTGGCCTCTCTTTTTATCGTTCGAGCGTAATTTGAAAGTACGTGGGACCGTTTGGCCTCTCTCTCTATCCATCGAGCGGAATTTGAACGTACGTGGGTCCCTTTGGCCTCTCTCTTTATCCATCGAGCGGAATTTGAACGTACGTGGGTCCCTTTGGCCTCTCTCTTTATTCATCGAGCGTAATTCGAACGTACGTGGGTCCGTTTGCCCTATCTCTTTATCCATCGAGCGTAATTTGAACGTACGTGGGTCCGATTGGCCTCTCTCTTTATCGTTCGAGCGTAATTTGAACATAGGTGGGTCCGTTTGGCCTCTCTCTTTATCCATCGAGCGGAATTTGAACGTACGTGGGTCCGATTGGCCTCTTTCTTTATCGTTCGAGCGTAATTGGAACGTACTTGGGTCCGATTGGCCTCTTTCTTTATCGTTCGAGCCTAATTTGAACGTACGTGGGTCCGTTTGGCCTCTCTCTTTATCCATCGAGCGGAATTTGAACGTACGTGGGTCCGATTGGCCTCTTTCTTTATCGTTCGAGCGTAATTTGAACGTACTTGGGTCCGATTGGCCTCTTTCTTTATCGTTCGAGCGTAATTTGAACGTAAGTGGGTCCGTTTGGCCTCTCTCTTTATCCATCGAGCGGAATTTGAACGTACGTGGGTCCGTCTGGCCTCTCTCTTTATCCATCGAGCGGAATTTGAACGTACGTGGGTCCCTTTGGCCTCTCTCTTTATCCATCGAGCGTAATTTGAACGTACGTGGGTCCGTTCGGCCTCTCTCTTTATCCATCGAGCGGAATTTGAACGTACTTGGGTCCGATTGGCCTTTGTCTTTATCCATCGAGCGGAATTTGAACGTACGTGGGTCCGTTTGGCCTCTCTCCTTATCCATCGAGCGGAATTTGAACGTACGTGGGTCCGTTTGGCCTCTCTCTTTATCCATCGAGCGTAATTTGAACGTACGTGGGTCCGTTTGGCCTCTCTCTTTATCCATCGAGCGGAATTTGAACGTACGTGGGTCCGTTCGGCTTCTCTCTTCATCGTTCGAGCGTAATTTGAACGTAATTGGGTCCGATTGACCTCTTTCCTTATCGTTCGAGCTTAATTTGAACGTACGTGGGTTCGTTTGGCCTCTCTCTTCATCCATCGAGCGGAATTTGAACGTACGTGGGTCCGTTTGGCCTCTCTCTTTATCCATCGAGCGGAATTTGAACGTACGTGGGTCCGATTGGCCTCTTTCTTTATCGTTCGAGCGTAATTTGAACGTACGTGGGTCCGATTGGCCTCTCTCTTTATCGTTCGAGCGTAATTTGAACGTACGTGGGTCCGTTTAGCCCCTCTCTTTATCCATCGAGCGGAATTTGAACGTACGTGGGTCCGATTGGCCTCTTTCTTTATCGTTCGAGCGTAATTTGAACGTACGTGGGTCCGATTGGCCTCTCTCTTTATCGTTCGAGCGTAATTTGAACGTACGTGGGTCCGTTTGGCCTCTCTCTTTATCCATCGAACGGAATTTGAACGTACGTGGGTCCGTTTGGCCTCTCTCTTTATTGTTCGAGCGTAATTTGAACGTTCTTGGGTCCGATTTGCCTCTTTCTTTATCGTTCTAGCCTAATTTGAACGTACGTGGGTCCGTTTGGCCTCTCTCTTTATCCATCGAGCGGAATTTGAACGTACGTGGGTCCGATTGGCCTCTTTCTTTATCGTTCGAGCGTAATTTGAACGAACTTGGGTCCGATTGGCCTCTTTCTTTATCGTTGGAGCGTAATTTGAACGTACGTGGGTCCGTTTGGCCTCTTTCTTTATCGTTCGAGCGTAATTTGAACGAACTTGGGTCCGAT
The DNA here is from genome assembly GCF_046866305.1 of Octopus bimaculoides. Lineage (NCBI taxonomy): Eukaryota > Metazoa > Mollusca > Cephalopoda > Octopoda > Octopodidae > Octopus > Octopus bimaculoides. The sequence continues at coordinate 19,926,185 of NC_142955.1, read as the reverse complement.
TGGCCTCTTTCTTTATCGTTGGAGCGTAATTTGAACGTATGTGGGTCCGTTTGGCCTCTCTCTTTATACATCGAGCGGAATTTGAACGTACGTGGGTCCCTTTGGCCTCTCTCTTTATCCATCGAGCGTAATTTGAACGTACGTGGGTCCGTTTGGCCTCTCTCTTTATCCATCGAGCGGAATTTGAACGTACGTGGGTCCGATTGGCCTCTCTCTTTATCGATCGAGCGTAATTTGAACGTACGTGGGTCCGATTGGCCTCTCTCTTTATCGATCGAGCGGAATTTGAACGTACGTGGGTCCGATTGGCCTCTTTCTTTATCGTTCGAGCGTAATTTGAACGTACTTGGGTCCGATTGGCCTCTTTCGTTATCGTTCGAGCGTAATTTGAACGTAAGTGGGTCCGTTTGGCCTCTCTCTTTATCCATCGAGCGGAATTTGAACGTACGTGGGTCCGTCTGGCCTCTCTCTTTATCCATCGAGCGGAATTTGAACGTACGTGGGTCCCTTTGGCCTCTCTCTTTATCCATCGAGCGTAATTTGAACGTACGTGGGTCCGTTCGGCCTCTCTCTTTATCCATCGAGCGGAATTTGAACGTACTTGGGTCCGATTGGCCTTTGTCTTTATCCATCGAGCGGAATTTGAACGTACGTGGGTCCGTTTGGCCTCTCTCCTTATCCATCGAGCGTAATTTGAACGTACGTGTGTCCGTTTGGCCTCTCCCTTTATCCATCGAGCGGAATTTGAACGTACGTGGGTCCGATTGGCCTCTCTCTTTATCGTTCGAGCATAATTTGAACGTAATTGGGTCCGATTGACCTCTTTCCTTATCGTTCGAGCGTAATTTGAACGTACGTGGGTTCGTTTGGCCTCTCTCTTCATCCATCGAGCGGAATTTGAACGTACGTGGGTCCGTTTGGCCTCTCTCTTTATCCATCGAGCGGAATTTGAACGTACGTGGGTACGATTGGCCTCTTTCTTTATCGTTCGAGCGTAATTTGAACGTACGTGGGTCCGATTGGCCTCTCTCTTTATCGTTCGAGCGTAATTTGAACGTACGTGGGTCCGTTTAGCCTCTCTCTTTATCCATCGAGCGGAATTTTAACGTACGTGGGTCCGATTGGCTTCTATCTTTATCGTTCGAGCGTAATTTGAACGTACGTGGGTCCGTTTGGCTTCTATCTTTATCGTTCGAGCGTAATTTGAACGTACGTGGGTCCGATTGGCCTCTGTCTTTATCGTTCGAGCGTAATTTGAACGAACTTGGGTCCGATTGGCCTCTTTCTTTATCGTTCGAGCGTAATTTGATCGTACGTGGGTCCGTTTGGCCTCTCTCTTTATCCATCGAGCGGAATTTGAACGTACGTGGGTCCGTTTGGCCTCTCTCTTTATCCATCGAGCGGAATTTGAACGTACGTGGGTCCCTTTGGCCTCTCTCTTTATCCATCGAGCGTAATTTGAACGTACGTGGGACTGTTCGGCCTCTCTCTTTATCCATCGAGCGGAATTTGAACGTACTTGGGTCCGATTGGCCTTTGTCTTTATCCATCGAGCGGAATTTGAACGTACGTGGGTCCGTTTGGCCTCTCTCTTTATCCATCGAGCGGAATTTGAACGTACGTGGGTCCGTTTGGCCTCTCTCTTTATCCATCGAGCGTAATTTGAACGTACGTGGGTCCGTTTGGCCTCTCTCTTTATCCATCGAGCGGAATTTGAACGTACGTGGGTCAGATTGGCCTCTCTCTTTATCGTTCGAGCATAATTTGAACGTAATTGGGTCCGATTGACCTCTTTCCTTATCGTTCGAGCGTAATTTGAACGTACGTGGGTTTGTTTGGCCTCTCTCTTCATCCATCGAGCGGAATTTGAACGTACGTGGGTCCGTTTGGCCTCTCTCTTTATCCATCGAGCGGAATTTGAACGTACGTGGGTCCGATTGGCCTCTTTCTTTATCGTTCGAGCGTAATTTGAACGTACGTGGGTCCGATTGGCCTCTCTCTTTATCGTTCGAGCGTAATTTGAACGTACGTGGGTCCGTTTAGCCTCTCTCTTTATCCATCGAGCGGAATTTTAACGTACGTGGGTCCGATTGGCTTCTATCTTTATCGTTCGAGCGTAATTTGAACGTACGTGGGTCCGTTTGGCTTCTATCTTTATCGTTCGAGCGTAATTTGAACGTACGTGGGTCCGATTGGCCTCTCTCTTTATCGTTCGAGCGTAATTTGAACGTACGTGGGTCCGTTTAGCCTCTCTCTTTATCCATCGAGCGGAATTTGAACGTACGTGGGTCCGATTGGCTTCTATCTTTATCGTTCGAGCGTAATTTGAACGTACGTGGGTCCGTTTGGCTTCTATCTTTATCGTTCGAGCGTAATTTGAACGTACGTGGGTCCGATTGGCCTCTTTCTTTATCGTTCGAGCGTAATTTGAACGTACTTGGGTCCGATTTGCCTCTCTCATTATCGTTCGAGCGTAATTTGAACGTACGTGGGTCCGTTTGGCCTCTCTCTTTATCCATCGAGCGGAATTTGAACGTACGTGGGTCCCTTTGGCCTCTCTCTTTATCCATCGAGCGTACTTTGAACGTACGTGGGTCCGTTCGGCCTCTCTCTTTATCGATCGAGCGGAATTTGAACGTACGTGGGTCCCTTTGGCCTCTCTCTTTATCCATCGAGCGGAATTTGAACGTACGTGGGTCCCGTTGGCCTCTCTCTTTATTCATCGAGCGTAATTTGAACGTACGTGGGTCCGTTTGGCCTCTTTCTTTATCGTTCGAGCGTAATTTGAACGTACTTGGGTCCGATTTGCCTCTCTCTTTATCGTTCGAGCGTAATTTGAACGTACGTGGGTCCGTTTGGCCTCTCTCTTTATCCATCGAGCGGAATTTGAACGTACGTGGCTCCCTTTGGCCTCTCTCTTTATCCATCGAGCGTAATTTGAACGTACGTGGGTCCGTTTGGCCACTCTCTTTATCCATCGAGCGTAATTTGAACGTACGTGGGTCCGTTCGGCCTCTGTCTTTATCCATCGAGCGGAATTTGAACGTACTTGGGTCCGATTGGAGTTTGTCTTTATCCATCGAGCGGAATTTGAACGTACGTGGGTCCGTTTGGCCTCTCTCTTTATCGTTCGAGCGTAATTTGAACGTAATTGGGTCCGATTGACCTCTTTCCTTATCGTTCGAGCGTAATTTGAACGTACGTGGGTTCGTTTGGCCTCTCTCTTCATCCATCGAGCGGAATTTGAACGTACGTGGGTCCGTTTGGCCTCTCTCTTTATCCATCGAGCGGAATTTGAACGTACGTGGGTGCGATTGGCCTCTTTCTTTATCGTTCGAGCGTAATTTGAACGTACGTGGGTCCGATTGGCCTCTCTCTTTATCGTTCGAGCGTAATTTGAACTACGTGGGTCCGTTTAGCCTCTCTCTTTATCCATCGAGCGGAATTTGAACGTACGTGGGTCCGATTGGCCTCTTTCTTTATCGTTCGAGCGTAATTTGAACGTACGTGGGTCCGATTGGCCTCTCTCTTTATCGTTCGAGCGTAATTTGAACGTACGTGGGTCCGTTTGGCCTCTCTCTTTATCCATCGAACGGAATTTGAACGTACGTGGGTCCGTTTGGCTTCTCTCTTTATCGTTCGAGCGTAATTTGAACGTTCTTGGGTCCGATTGGCCTCTTTCTTTATCGTTCGAGCCTAATTTGAACGTACGTGGGTCCGTTTGGCCTCTCTCTTTATCCATCGAGCGGAATTTGAACGTACGTGGGTCCGATTGGCCTCTTTCTTTATCGTTCGAGCATAATTTGAACGAACTTGGGTCCGATTGGCCTCTTTCTTTATCGTTCGAGCGTAATTTGATCGTACGTGGGTCCGTTTGGCCTCTCTCTTTATCCATCGAGCGGAATTTGAACGTACGTGGGTCCGTTTGGCCTCTCTCTTTATCCATCGAGCGGAATTTGAACGTACGTGGGTCCCTTTGGCCTCTCTCTTTATCCATCGAGCGTAATTTGAACGTACGTGGGACCGTTCGGCCTCTCTCTTTATCCATCGAGCGGAATTTGAACGTACTTGGGTCCGATTGGCCTTTGTCTTTATCCATCGAGCGGAATTTGAACGTACGTGGGTCCGTTTGGCCTCTCTCTTTATCCATCGAGCGGAATTTGAACGTACGTGGGTCCGTTTGGCCTCTCTCTTTATCCATCGAGCGTAATTTGAACGTACGTGGGTCCGTTTGGCCTCTCTCTTTATCCATCGAGCGGAATTTGAACGTACGTGGGTCAGATTGGCCTCTCTCTTTATCGTTCGAGCATAATTTGAACGTAATTGGGTCCGATTGACCTCTTTCCTTATCGTTCGAGCGTAATTTGAACGTACGTGGGTTTGTTTGGCCTCTCTCTTCATCCATCGAGCGGAATTTGAACGTACGTGGGTCCGTTTGGCCTCTCTCTTTATCCATCGAGCGGAATTTGAACGTACGTGGGTCCGATTGGCCTCTTTCTTTATCGTTCGAGCGTAATTTGAACGTACGTGGGTCCGATTGGCCTCTCTCTTTATCGTTCGAGCGTAATTTGAACGTACGTGGGTCCGTTTAGCCTCTCTCTTTATCCATCGAGCGGAATTTTAACGTACGTGGGTCCGATTGGCTTCTATCTTTATCGTTCGAGCGTAATTTGAACGTACGTGGGTCCGTTTGGCTTCTATCTTTATCGTTCGAGCGTAATTTGAACGTACGTGGGTCCGATTGGCCTCTTTCTTTATCGTTCGAGCGTAATTTGAACGTACTTGGGTCCGATTTGCCTCTCTCTTTATCGTTCGAGCTTAATTTGAACGTACGTGGGTCCGTTTGGCCTCTCTCTTTATCCATCGAGCGGAATTTGAACGTACGTGGCTCCCTTTGGCCTCTCTCTTTATCCATCGAGCGTACTTTGAACGTACGTGGGTCCGTTCTGCCTCTCTCTTTATCCATCGAGAGTAATTTGAACGTACGTGGCTCCCTTTGGCCTCTCTCTTTATCCATCGAGCGTACTTTGAACGTACGTGGCTCCCTTTGGCCTCTCTCTTTATCCATCGAGCGTACTTTGAACGTACGTGGGTCCGTTCGGCCTCTCTCTTTATCCATCGAGAGTAATTTGAACGTACGTGCGTCCGATTGGCCTCTCTTTTTATCGTTCGAGCGTAATTTGAAAGTACGTGGGACCGTTTGGCCTCTCTCTGTATCCATCGAGCGGAATTTGAACGTACGTGGGTCCCTTTGGCCTCTCTCTTTATCCATCCAGCGGAATTTGAACGTACGTGGGTCCCTTTGGCCTCTCTCTTTATTCATCAAGCGTAATTTGAACGTACGTGGGTCCGTTTGCCCTCTCTCTTTATCCATCGAGCGTAATTTGAACGTACGTGGGTCCGATTGGCCTCTCTCTTTATCGTTCGAGCGTAATTTGAACATAGGTGGGTCCGTTTGGCCTCTCTCTTTATCCATCGAGCGGAATTTGAACGTACGTGGGTCCCTTTGGCCTCTCTCTTTATCCATCGAGCGTAATTTGAACGTACGTGGGTCCGTTCGGCCTCTCTCTTTATCCATCGAGCGGAATTTGAACGTACTTGGGTCCGATTGGCCTTTGTCTTTATCCATCGAGCGGAATTTGAACGTACGTGGGACCGTTTGGCCTCTCTCTTTATCCATCGAGCGTAATTTGAAGGTACGTGTGTCCGTTTGGCCTCTCCCTTTATCCATCGAGCGGAATTTGAACGTACGTGGGTCCGATTGGCCTCTCTCTTTATCGTTCGAGCATAATTTGAACGTAATTGGGTCCGATTGACCTCTTTCCTTATCGTTCGAGCGTAATTTGAACGTACGTGGGTTCGTTTGGCCTCTCTCTTCATCCATCGAGCGGAATTTGAACGTACGTGGGTCCGTTTGGCCTCTCTCTTTATCCATCGAGCGGAATTTGAACGTACGTGGGTACGATTGGCCTCTTTCTTTATCGTTCGAGCGTAATTTGAACGTACGTGGGTCCGATTGGCCTCTCTCTTTATCGTTCGAGCGTAATTTGAACGTACGTGGGTCCGTTTAGCCTCTCTCTTTATCCATCGAGCGGAATTTTAACGTACGTGGGTCCGATTGGCTTCTATCTTTATCGTTCGAGCGTAATTTGAACGTACGTGGGTCCGTTTGGCTTCTATCTTTATCGTTCGAGCGTAATTTGAACGTACGTGGGTCCGATTGGCCTCTGTCTTTATCGTTCGAGCGTAATTTGAACGTACTTGGGTCCGATTTGCCTCTCTCTTTATCGTTCGAGCTTAATTTGAACGTACGTGGGTCCGTTTGGCCTCTCTCTTTATCCATCGAGCGGAATTTGAACGTACGTGGCTCCCTTTGGCCTCTCTCTTTATCCATCGAGCGTACTTTGAACGTACGTGGGTCCGTTCGGCCTCTCTCTTTATCCATCGAGCGGAATTTGAACGTACGTGGGTCCGTTTGGCCTCTCTCTTTATCCATCGAGCGTAATTTGAACGTACGTGGGTCCGATTGGCGTCTCTCTTTATCGTTCGAGCGTAATTTGAACTTACGTGTGTCCGTTTGGCCTCTCTCTTTATCGTTCGAGCGTAATTTGAACGTACGTGGGTCCGATTGGCCTCTCTCTTTATCGTTCAAGCGTAACTTGAACGTACGTGGGTCCGTTTGGCCTCTCTCTTTATCCATCGAGCGGAATTTGAACGTACGTGGGTCCGATTGGCCTCTTTCTTTATCGTTCGAGCGTAATTTGAACGTACGTGCGTCCGATTGGCCTCTCTTTTTATCGTTCGAGCGTAATTTGAAAGTACGTGGGACCGTTTGGCCTCTCTCTCTATCCATCGAGCGGAATTTGAACGTACGTGGGTCCCTTTGGCCTCTCTCTTTATCCATCGAGCGGAATTTGAACGTACGTGGGTCCCTTTGGCCTCTCTCTTTATTCATCGAGCGTAATTCGAACGTACGTGGGTCCGTTTGCCCTCTCTCTTTATCCATCGAGCGTAATTTGAACGTACGTGGGTCCGATTGGCCTCTCTCTTTATCGTTCGAGCGTAATTTGAACATAGGTGGGTCCGTTTGGCCTCTCTCTTTATCCATCGAGCGGAATTTGAACGTACGTGGGTCCGATTGGCCTCTTTCTTTATCGTTCGAGCGTAATTGGAACGTACTTGGGTCCGATTGGCCTCTTTCTTTATCGTTCGAGCCTAATTTGAACGTACGTGGGTCCGTTTGGCCTCTCTCTTTATCCATCGAGCGGAATTTGAACGTACGTGGGTCCGATTGGCCTCTTTCTTTATCGTTCGAGCGTAATTTGAACGTACTTGGGTCCGATTGGCCTCTTTCTTTATCGTTCGAGCGTAATTTGAACGTAAGTGGGTCCGTTTGGCCTCTCTCTTTATCCATCGAGCGGAATTTGAACGTACGTGGGTCCGTCTGGCCTCTCTCTTTATCCATCGAGCGGAATTTGAACGTACGTGGGTCCCTTTGGCCTCTCTCTTTATCCATCGAGCGTAATTTGAACGTACGTGGGTCCGTTCGGCCTCTCTCTTTATCCATCGAGCGGAATTTGAACGTACTTGGGTCCGATTGGCCTTTGTCTTTATCCATCGAGCGGAATTTGAACGTACGTGGGTCCGTTTGGCCTCTCTCCTTATCCATCGAGCGGAATTTGAACGTACGTGGGTCCGTTTGGCCTCTCTCTTTATCCATCGAGCGTAATTTGAACGTACGTGGGTCCGTTTGGCCTCTCTCTTTATCCATCGAGCGGAATTTGAACGTACGTGGGTCCGTTCGGCTTCTCTCTTCATCGTTCGAGCGTAATTTGAACGTAATTGGGTCCGATTGACCTCTTTCCTTATCGTTCGAGCTTAATTTGAACGTACGTGGGTTCGTTTGGCCTCTCTCTTCATCCATCGAGCGGAATTTGAACGTACGTGGGTCCGTTTGGCCTCTCTCTTTATCCATCGAGCGGAATTTGAACGTACGTGGGTCCGATTGGCCTCTTTCTTTATCGTTCGAGCGTAATTTGAACGTACGTGGGTCCGATTGGCCTCTCTCTTTATCGTTCGAGCGTAATTTGAACGTACGTGGGTCCGTTTAGCCCCTCTCTTTATCCATCGAGCGGAATTTGAACGTACGTGGGTCCGATTGGCCTCTTTCTTTATCGTTCGAGCGTAATTTGAACGTACGTGGGTCCGATTGGCCTCTCTCTTTATCGTTCGAGCGTAATTTGAACGTACGTGGGTCCGTTTGGCCTCTCTCTTTATCCATCGAACGGAATTTGAACGTACGTGGGTCCGTTTGGCCTCTCTCTTTATTGTTCGAGCGTAATTTGAACGTTCTTGGGTCCGATTTGCCTCTTTCTTTATCGTTCTAGCCTAATTTGAACGTACGTGGGTCCGTTTGGCCTCTCTCTTTATCCATCGAGCGGAATTTGAACGTACGTGGGTCCGATTGGCCTCTTTCTTTATCGTTCGAGCGTAATTTGAACGAACTTGGGTCCGATTGGCCTCTTTCTTTATCGTTGGAGCGTAATTTGAACGTACGTGGGTCCGTTTGGCCTCTTTCTTTATCGTTCGAGCGTAATTTGAACGAACTTGGGTCCGATTGGCCTCTTTCTTTATCGTTGGAGCGTAATTTGAACGTATGTGGGTCCGTTTGGCCTCTCTCTTTATACATCGAGCGGAATTTGAACGTACGTGGGTCCCTTTGGCCTCTCTCTTTATCCATCGAGCGTAATTTGAACGTACGTGGGTCCGTTTGGCCTCTCTCTTTATCCATCGAGCGGAATTTGAACGTACGTGGGTCCGATTGGCCTCTCTCTTTATCGATCGAGCGTAATTTGAACGTACGTGGGTCCGATTGGCCTCTCTCTTTATCGATCGAGCGGAATTTGAACGTACGTGGGTCCGATTGGCCTCTTTCTTTATCGTTCGAGCGTAATTTGAACGTACTTGGGTCCGATTGGCCTCTTTCGTTATCGTTCGAGCGTAATTTGAACGTAAGTGGGTCCGTTTGGCCTCTCTCTTTATCCATCGAGCGGAATTTGAACGTACGTGGGTCCGTCTGGCCTCTCTCTTTATCCATCGAGCGGAATTTGAACGTACGTGGGTCCCTTTGGCCTCTCTCTTTATCCATCGAGCGTAATTTGAACGTACGTGGGTCCGTTCGGCCTCTCTCTTTATCCATCGAGCGGAATTTGAACGTACTTGGGTCCGATTGGCCTTTGTCTTTATCCATCGAGCGGAATTTGAACGTACGTGGGTCCGTTTGGCCTCTCTCCTTATCCATCGAGCGTAATTTGAACGTACGTGTGTCCGTTTGGCCTCTCCCTTTATCCATCGAGCGGAATTTGAACGTACGTGGGTCCGATTGGCCTCTCTCTTTATCGTTCGAGCATAATTTGAACGTAATTGGGTCCGATTGACCTCTTTCCTTATCGTTCGAGCGTAATTTGAACGTACGTGGGTTCGTTTGGCCTCTCTCTTCATCCATCGAGCGGAATTTGAACGTACGTGGGTCCGTTTGGCCTCTCTCTTTATCCATCGAGCGGAATTTGAACGTACGTGGGTACGATTGGCCTCTTTCTTTATCGTTCGAGCGTAATTTGAACGTACGTGGGTCCGATTGGCCTCTCTCTTTATCGTTCGAGCGTAATTTGAACGTACGTGGGTCCGTTTAGCCTCTCTCTTTATCCATCGAGCGGAATTTTAACGTACGTGGGTCCGATTGGCTTCTATCTTTATCGTTCGAGCGTAATTTGAACGTACGTGGGTCCGTTTGGCTTCTATCTTTATCGTTCGAGCGTAATTTGAACGTACGTGGGTCCGATTGGCCTCTGTCTTTATCGTTCGAGCGTAATTTGAACGTACTTGGGTCCGATTTGCCTCTCTCTTTATCGTTCGAGCTTAATTTGAACGTACGTGGGTCCGTTTGGCCTCTCTCTTTATCCATCGAGCGGAATTTGAACGTACGTGGCTCCCTTTGGCCTCTCTCTTTATCCATCGAGCGTACTTTGAACGTACGTGGGTCCGTTCGGCCTCTCTCTTTATCCATCGAGCGGAATTTGAACGTACGTGGGTCCGTTTGGCCTCTCTCTTTATCCATCGAGCGTAATTTGAACGTACGTGGGTCCGATTGGCGTCTCTCTTTATCGTTCGAGCGTAATTTGAACTTACGTGTGTCCGTTTGGCCTCTCTCTTTATCGTTCGAGCGTAATTTGAACGTACGTGGGTCCGATTGGCCTCTCTCTTTATCGTTCAAGCGTAACTTGAACGTACGTGGGTCCGTTTGGCCTCTCTCTTTATCCATCGAGCGGAATTTGAACGTACGTGGGTCCGATTGGCCTCTTTCTTTATCGTTCGAACGTAATTTGAACGTACGTGCGTCCGATTGGCCTCTCTTTTTATCGTTCGAGCGTAATTTGAAAGTACGTGGGACCGTTTGGCCTCTCTCTCTATCCATCGAGCGGAATTTGAACGTACGTGGGTCCCTTTGGCCTCTCTCTTTATCCATCGAGCGGAATTTGAACGTACGTGGGTCCCTTTGGCCTCTCTCTTTATTCATCGAGCGTAATTCGAACGTACGTGGGTCCGTTTGCCCTCTCTCTTTATCCATCGAGCGTAATTTGAACGTACGTGGGTCCGATTGGCCTCTCTCTTTATCGTTCGAGCGTAATTTGAACATAGGTGGGTCCGTTTGGCCTCTCTCTTTATCCATCGAGCGGAATTTGAACGTACGTGGGTCCGATTGGCCTCTTTCTTTATCGTTCGAGCGTAATTGGAACGTACTTGGGTCCGATTGGCCTCTTTCTTTATCGTTCGAGCCTAATTTGAACGTACGTGGGTCCGTTTGGCCTCTCTCTTTATCCATCGAGCGGAATTTGAACGTACGTGGGTCCGATTGGCCTCTTTCTTTATCGTTCGAGCGTAATTTGAACGTACTTGGGTCCGATTGGCCTCTTTCTTTATCGTTCGAGCGTAATTTGAACGTAAGTGGGTCCGTTTGGCCTCTCTCTTTATCCATCGAGCGGAATTTGAACGTACGTGGGTCCGTCTGGCCTCTCTCTTTATCCATCGAGCGGAATTTGAACGTACGTGGGTCCCTTTGGCCTCTCTCTTTATCCATCGAGCGTAATTTGAACGTACGTGGGTCCGTTCGGCCTCTCTCTTTATCCATCGAGCGGAATTTGAACGTACTTGGGTCCGATTGGCCTTTGTCTTTATCCATCGAGCGGAATTTGAACGTACGTGGGTCCGTTTGGCCTCTCTCCTTATCCATCGAGCGGAATTTGAACGTACGTGGGTCCGTTTGGCCTCTCTCTTTATCCATCGAGCGTAATTTGAACGTACGTGGGTCCGTTTGGCCTCTCTCTTTATCCATCGAGCGGAATTTGAACGTACGTGGGTCCGTTCGGCTTCTCTCTTCATCGTTCGAGCGTAATTTGAACGTAATTGGGTCCGATTGACCTCTTTCCTTATCGTTCGAGCTTAATTTGAACGTACGTGGGTTCGTTTGGCCTCTCTCTTCATCCATCGAGCGGAATTTGAACGTACGTGGGTCCGTTTGGCCTCTCTCTTTATCCATCGAGCGGAATTTGAACGTACGTGGGTCCGATTGGCCTCTTTCTTTATCGTTCGAGCGTAATTTGAACGTACGTGGGTCCGATTGGCCTCTCTCTTTATCGTTCGAGCGTAATTTGAACGTACGTGGGTCCGTTTAGCCCCTCTCTTTATCCATCGAGCGGAATTTGAACGTACGTGGGTCCGATTGGCCTCTTTCTTTATCGTTCGAGCGTAATTTGAACTACGTGGGTCCGATTGGCCTCTCTCTTTATCGTTCGAGCGTAATTTGAACGTACGTGGGTCCGTTTGGCCTCTCTCTTTATCCATCGAACGGAATTTGAACGTACGTGGGTCCGTTTGGCCTCTCTCTTTATTGTTCGAGCGTAATTTGAACGTTCTTGGGTCCGATTTGCCTCTTTCTTTATCGTTCTAGCCTAATTTGAACGTACGTGGGTCCGTTTGGCCTCTCTCTTTATCCATCGAGCGGAATTTGAACGTACGTGGGTCCGATTGGCCTCTTTCTTTATCGTTCGAGCGTAATTTGAACGAACTTGGGTCCGATTGGCCTCTTTCTTTATCGTTGGAGCGTAATTTGAACGTACGTGGGTCCGTTTGGCCTCTTTCTTTATCGTTCGAGCGTAATTTGAACGAACTTGGGTCCGATTGGCCTCTTTCTTTATCGTTGGAGCGTAATTTGAACGTATGTGGGTCCGTTTGGCCTCTCTCTTTATACATCGAGCGGAATTTGAACGTACGTGGGTCCCTTTGGCCTCTCTCTTTATCCATCGAGCGTAATTTGAACGTACGTGGGTCCGTTTGGCCTCTCTCTTTATCCATCGAGCGGAATTTGAACGTACGTGGGTCCGATTGGCCTCTCTCTTTATCGATCGAGCGGAATTTGAACGTACGTGGGTCCGATTGGCCTCTTTCTTTATCGTTCGAGCGTAATTTGAACGTACTTGGGTCCGATTGGCCTCTTTCTTTATCGTTCGAGCGTAATTTGAACGTAAGTGGGTCCGTTTGGCCTCTCTCTTTATCCATCGAGCGGAATTTGAACGTACGTGGGTCCGTCTGGCCTCTCTCTTTATCCATCGAGCGGAATTTGAACGTACGTGGGTCCCTTTGGCCTCTCTCTTTATCCATCGAGCGTAATTTGAACGTACGTGGGTCCGTTCGGCCTCTCTCTTTATCCATCGAGCGGAATTTGAACGTACTTGGGTCGGATTGGCCTTTGTCTTTATCCATCGAGCGGAATTTGAACGTACGTGGGTCCGTTTGGCCTCTCTCCTTATCCATCGAGCGGAATTTGAACGTACGTGGGTCCGTTTGGCCTCTCTCTTTATCCATCGAGCGTAATTTGAACGTACGTGGGTCCGTTTGGCCACTCTCTTTATCCATCGAGCGGAATTTGAACGTACGTGGGTCCGTTCGGCTTCTCTCTTCATCGTTCGAGCGTAATTTGAACGTAATTGGGTCCGATTGACCTCTTTCCTTATCGTTCGAGCTTAATTTGAACGTACGTGGGTTCGTTTGGCCTCTCTCTTCATCCATCGAGCGGAATTTGAACGTACGTGGGTCCGTTTGGCCTCTCTCTTTATCCATCGAGCGGAATTTGAACGTACGTGGGTCCGATTGGCCTCTTTCTTTATCATTCGAGCGTAATTTGAACGTACGTGGGTCCGATTGGCCTCTCTCTTTATCGTTCGAGCGTAATTTGAACGTACGTGGGTCCGTTTAGCCCCTCTCTTTATCCATCGAGCGGAATTTGAACGTACGTGGGTCCGATTGGCCTCTTTCTTTATCGTTCGAGCGTAATTTGAACGTACGTGGGTCCGATTGGCCTCTCTCTTTATCGTTCGAGCGTAATTTGAACGTACGTGGGTCCGTTTGGCCTCTCTCTTTATCCATCGAACGGAATTTGAACGTACGTGGGTCCGTTTGGCCTCTCTCTTTATTGTTCGAGCGTAATTTGAACGTTCTTGGGTCCGATTTGCCTCTTTCTTTATCGTTCTAGCCTAATTTGAACGTACGTGGGTCCGTTTGGCCTCTCTCTTTATCCATCGAGCGGAATTTGAACGTACGTGGGTCCGATTGGCCTCTTTCTTTATCGTTCGAGCGTAATTTGAACGAACTTGGGTCCGATTGGCCTCTTTCTTTATCGTTGGAGCGTAATTTGAACGTACGTGGGTCCGTTTGGCCTCTTTCTTTATCGTTCGAGCGTAATTTGAACGAACTTGGGTCCGATTGGCCTCTTTCTTTATCGTTGGAGCGTAATTTGAACGTATGTGGGTCCGTTTGGCCTCTCTCTTTATACATCGAGCGGAATTTGAACGTACGTGGGTCCCTTTGGCCTCTCTCTTTATCCATCGAGCGTAATTTGAACGTACGTGGGTCCGTTTGGCCTCTCTCTTTATCCATCGAGCGGAATTTGAACGTACGTGGGTCCGATTGGCCTCTCTCTTTATCGATCGAGCGTAATTTGAACGTACGTGGGTCCGATTGGCCTCTCTCTTTATCGATCGAGCGGAATTTGAACGTACGTGGGTCCGATTGGCCTCTCTCTTTATCGATCGAGCGGAATTTGAACGTACGTGGGTCCGATTGGCCTCTCTCTTTATCCATCGAGGCGAATTTGAACGTACGTGGGTCCGATTGGCCTCTCTCTTTATCCATCGAGCGTAATTTGAACGTACGTGGGTCCGTTCGGGCTCTCTCTTTATCCATCGAGCAGAATTTGATCGTACGTGGGTCCGATTGGCCTCTCTCTTTATCCATCGAGCGGAATTTGAACGTACGTGGGTCCGATTGGCCTCTCTCTTTACCCATCGAGCGTAATTTGAACGTACGTGGGTCCGTTTGGCCTCTCTCTTTATCCATCGACCGGGATTTGAACGTACGTGGGTCCGATTGGCCTCTCTCGTTACCCATCGAGCGTAATTTGAACGTACGTGGGTCCGTTTGGCCTCTCTCTTTATCCATCGACCGGGATTTGAACGTTCATGGGTCCGTTTCGCCTCTCTCTTTATCGTTCGAGCGGAATTTGAACGTACGTGGGTCCGTTCGGTCTCTCTCTTTATCGTTCGAGCGTAATTCGAACGTACGTGGGTCCGATTGGCCTCTCTCTTTATCCATCGAGCGGAATTTCAATGTACGTGGGTCCGATTGGCCTCTCTCTTTATCCATCGAGCGGAATTTGAACGTACGTGGGTCCGATTGGCCTCTTTCTTTATCCATCGAGCGTAATTTGAAAGTACGTGGGTCCGTTCGGCCTCTCTCTTTATCCATCGAGCGTAATTTGAACGTACGTGGGTCCGTTCGGCCTCTCTCTTTATCCATCGAGCGGAATTTGAACGTACGTGGGTCCGATTAGCCTCTCTTTTTATCGTTCGAGCGGAATTTGAACGTACGTGGGCCCGATTGGCCTCTCTCTTTATCCATCGAGCGGAATTTGAACGTACGTGGGTCCGATTGGCCTCTCTCTTTATCCATCGAGCGTAATTTGAACGTACGTGGGTCCGATTGGCCTCTCTTTTTATCGTTCGAGCGGAATTTGAACGTACGTGGGTCCGATTGGCCTCTCTCTTTATCCATCGAGCGGAATTTGAACGTACGTGGGTCCGTTCGGCCTCTCTCATTATCCATCGAGCGTAATTTGAACGTACGTGGGTCCGATTGGCCTCTTTCTTTATCGTTCGAGCGTAATTTGAACGTTTGTGGGTCCGTTTGGCCTCTCTCTTTATCCATCGAGCGGAAGTAGAGCGTACGTAGGTCCGATTGGCCTCTCTCTTTATTGTTCGAGCGTAATTTGAACGTACGTGGGTCCGTTTGGCCTCTCTCTTTATCCATCGAGCGGAATTTGAACGTACGTGGGTCCGATTGGCCTCTCTCCTTATCGTTCGAGCGTAATTTGAACGTACGTGGGTTCGTTTGGCCTCTCTCTTTATCGTTCGAGTGGAATCTGAACGTACGTGGGTCCGATTGGCCTCTCTTTTTATCCATCGAGCCGAATTTGAATGTACGTGGGTCCGTTTGGCCTCTCTCTTTATCTTTCGGGCGTAATTTGAACGTTCGTGGGTCCATTTGCCCTCTCTCTTTATCCATCGAGCGGAATTTGAACGTACGTGGGTCCGATTGGCCTCTCTCTTTATCGTTCGAGCGTAATTTGAACGTACGTGGGTCCGTTTGGCCTCTCTCTTTATCCATCGAGCGGAATTTGAACGTACGTGGCTCCGATTGGCCTGTCTCTTTATCCATCGAGCGTAATTTGAACGTACGTGGGTTCGATTGGCCTCTCTCGTTATCGTTCGAGCGTAATTTGAACGTACGTGGGTCCGTTTGGCCTCTCTCTTTATCCATCGAGCGGAATTCGAACGTTCGTGGGTCCGTTTGGCCTCTCTCTTTATCGATCGAGCGTAATTCGAACGTACGTGGGTCCGATTGGCCTCTCTCTTTATCCATCGAGCGGAATTTGAATTTACGTGGGTCCGATTGGCCTCTCTCTTTATCCATCGAGCGGAATTTGAACGTACGTGGGTCGGATTGGCCTCTTTCTTTATCCATCGAGCGTAATTTGAAAGTACGTGGGTCCGTTCGGCCTCTCTCTTTATCCATCGAGTGGAATTTGAACGTACGTGGGTCCGTTCGGCCTCTCTCTTTATCCATCGAGCGGAATTTGAACGTACGTGGGTCCGATTGGCCTCTCTTTTTATCGTTCGAGTGGAATTTGAATGTACGTGGGCCTGATTGGCCTCTCTCTTTATCCATCGAGCGGAATTTGAACGTACGTGGGTCCGATTGGCCTCTCTCTTTATCCATCGAGCGTAATTTGAACGTACGTGGGTCCGATTGGCCTATCTTTTTATTCGTTCGAGCGTAATTTGAACGTACGTGGGTCAGATTGGCCTCTCTCTTTATCGATCGAGCGGAATTTGAACGTAAGTGGGTCCGTTCGGCCTCTCTTTTTATCCATCGAGCGGAATTTGAACGTACGTGGGTCCGTTCGGCCTCTCTCATTATCCATCGAGCGTAATTTGAACGTACGTGGGTCCGATTGGCCTCTTTCTTTATCGTTCGAGCGTAATTTGAATGTACGTGGGTCCGTTTGGCCTCTCTCTTTATCGTTCGAGCGTAATTTGAACGTTCGTGGGTCCATTTGCCCTCTCTCTTTATCCATCGAGCGTAATTTGAACGTACGTGTGTCCGATTGGCCTCTCTCTCTATCCATCGAGCGGGAATTGAACGTACGTGGGTCCGATTGGCCTCTCTCTTTATCGTTCGAGCGTAATTTGAACGTACGTGGGTCCGTTTGGCCTCTCTCTTTATCGTTCGAGCGTAATTTGAACGTTCGTGGGTCCATTTGGCCTCTCTCTTTATCCATCGAGCGGAATTTGAACGTACGTGGGTCCGATTGGCCTCTCTCTTTATCGTTCGAGCGTAATTTGAACGTACGTGGGTCCGTTTGGCCTCTCTCTTTATCCATCGAGCGGAATTCGAACGTTCGTGCGTCCGATTGGCCTCTCTCTTTATCGATCGAGCGTAATTCGAACGTACGTGGGTCCGATTGGCCTCTCTCTTTATCCATTGAGCGGAATTTGAATTTACGTGGGTCCGATTGGCCTCTCTCTTTACCCATCGAGCGTAATTTGAACGTACGTGGGTCCGTTTGGCCTCTCTCTTTATCCATCGACCGGGATATGAACGTACGTGGGTCCGATTGGCCTCTCTCTTTACCCATCGAGCGTAATTTGAACGTACGTGGGTCCGTTTGGCCTCTCTCTTTATCCATCGACCGGGATTTGAACGTTCATGGGTCCGTTTCGCCTCTCTCTTTATCGTTCGAGCGGAATTCGAACGAACTTGCGTCCGTTCGGCCTCACTCTCGACCGTTCGAGCGAAATTCGAACGTACGTGCGTACGTTTGGCCTCCCTCTGTTCCGATCGAGCGATATTTGGACGTACGTGCGTCCGTTCGGCCTCCCTCTGCGCCGTTGGAGCGGAATTCGAACGTACTTGCCTCAGTTCGGCCTCCATCTGCGCCGTTCGAGCGGAATTCGAATGTACGTGCCTCCGTTCGACCTCCCTCTACACCATTCGAGCGGAATTCGAACGTACGTGCCTCCGTTCGGCCTCCCTCAGCACCGATCCAGCGGATTTCGAACGTACGTGCGTCCATTCGACCTCCCTCAGCGCCGTTCGAGAGGAATTCGAACGTACGTTCGTCCGTTCGGTTTCCTCTGCACCGTTCGAGAGGAATTTGAACGTATGTTCGTCCATTTGGCCCTCCTCAGCGCCGTTCGAGCGGAATTCGAACGTGCGTGCGTCCGTTCGGCCTCCCTCTGCACCGTTCGAGTGGAATTCGAACGTACGTGCGTCAGTTCGGCCTCACTCTTTAAAGTTCGAGCCGAATTCGAAAGTAATTGCATCTTTTCGGCCTCCCTCTGCACCGTTCCAGCGGAATTCGTTCGTTCTCCCTTTGCACTATCCGAGAGGAATTCGAACGAACTTGCGTCTGTTCGGCCTCCATCTGCGCCGTTCGAGCGGAATTCGAACGTATGTGCCTCCGTTCGACCTCCCTCTACACCGTTCGAGCGAAATTCGAACTACGTGCGTCCGTTTGTCCTCCCTCTGCACCGTTCGAGCGGAATTCGAACGTACGTGCGTCAGTTCGGCCTCCCTCTTTAAAGTTTGAGCGGAATTCTAACGTATGTGCGTCCGTTCGACCTCCCACTGCACCGTTCAGGCTGAATTCGAATGTACGTTCGTCCGTTCGACCTCCTTCTACACTGTTCCAGCGGAATTCGAACGGACGTGCGTCCGTTCGTTCTCCCTCTGCACCGTCCGAGCGGAATTCGAACGTACATGCGTCCGTTCTTCCTCCCGCTGCACCGTTCTAGCGGAATTCGAACGTACGTGCGTCCGTTCGGCCTCCCTCTGCAGCGTTCAAGCTGAATTCGAACGTATGTGCTTCAGTTCAGCCTCCCTCTGCGCCGTTTGAGAGGAATTCAAACATACGTTCGCCCGTTCGGGTTCCTCCGCATCGTTTGATCGATATTCGAACGTACGTACGTCCGTTCGACCTCCCACTGCATCGTTCGAGCGGAACTCGAACGTTCGTTCGTCCATTCGGCAATCCTCTACGCCGTTCCAGCGGAATTCGAAAGTACGTGCGTCCGTTCGGGCTCCCTCTGCACCGATCAAGCCGAATTCGAACGTACTACCGGCCGAACGGACGCACGTACGTTCGAATTCCGCTAGAACGGTGCAGCGGGAGGAAGAACGGACGCATGTACGTTCGAATTCCGCTCGGACGGTGCAGAGGGAGAACGAACGGACGCACGTCCGTTCGAATTCCGCTGGAACAGTGTAGAAGGAGGTCGAACGGACGAACGTACATTCGAATTCAGCCTGAACGGTGCAGTGGGAGGTCGAACGGACGCACATACGTTAGAATTTGAACGTACGTGGGTCCGATTGGCCTCTCTCTTTATCGATCGAGCGGAATTTGAACGTACGTGGGTCCGATTGGCCTCTTTCTTTATCGTTCGAGCGTAATTTGAACGTACTTGGGTCCGATTGGCCTCTTTCTTTATCGTTCGAGCGTAATTTGAACGTAAGTGGGTCCGTTTGGCCTCTCTCTTTATCCATCGAGCGGAATTTGAACGTACGTGGGTCCGTCTGGCCTCTCTCTTTATCCATCGAGCGGAATTTGAACGTACGTGGGTCCGTTCGGCCTCTCTCTTTATCCATCGAGCGGAATTTGAACGTACTTGGGTCCGATTGGCCTTTGTCTTTATCCATCGAGCGGAATTTGAACGTACGTGGGTCCGTTCGGCCTCTCTCATTATCCATCGAGCGTAATTTGAACGTACGTGGGTCCGATTGGCCTCTTTCTTTATCGTTCGAGCGTAATTTGAACATTTGTGGGTCCGTTTGGCCTCTCTCTTTATCCATCGAGCGGAAGTAGAGCGTACGTAGGTCCGATTGGCCTCTCTCTTTATTGTTCGAGCGTAATTTGAACGTACGTGGGTCCGTTTGGCCTCTCTCTTTATCCATCGAGCGGAATTTGAACGTACGTGGGTCCGATTGGCCTCTCTCCTTATCGTTCGAGCGTAATTTGAACGTACGTGGGTCCGTTTGGCCTCTCTCTTTATCGTTCGAGTGGAATCTGAACGTACGTGGGTCCGATTGGCCTCTCTTTTTATCCATCGAGCCGAATTTGAATGTACGTGGGTCCGTTTGGCCTCTCTCTTTATCTTTCGGGCGTAATTTGAACGTTCGTGGGTCCATTTGCCCTCTCTCTTTATCCATCGAGCGGAATTTGA
This sequence comes from Octopus bimaculoides, assembly GCF_046866305.1. Classification (NCBI taxonomy): domain Eukaryota; kingdom Metazoa; phylum Mollusca; class Cephalopoda; order Octopoda; family Octopodidae; genus Octopus; species Octopus bimaculoides. The sequence goes on along the minus strand of NC_142955.1, from coordinate 19,906,290 downwards.
ACGTACGTGGGTCCGATTGGCCTCTCTCTTTATCGTTCGAGCGTAATTTGAACGTACGTGGGTCCGTTTGGCCTCTCTCTTTATCCATCGAGCGGAATTTGAACGTACGTGGCTCCGATTGGCCTGTCTCTTTATCCATCGAGCGTAATTTGAACGTACGTGGGTTCGATTGGCCTCTCTCTTTATCGTTCGAGCGTAATTTGAACGTACGTGGGTCCGTTTGGCCTCTCTCTTTATCCATCGAGCGGAATTCGAACGTTCGTGGGTCCGTTTGGCCTCTCTCTTTATCGATCGAGCGTAATTCGAACGTACGTGGGTCCGATTGGCCTCTCTCTTTATCCATCGAGCGGAATTTGAACGTACGTGGGTCCGTTCGGCCTCTCTCTTTATCCATCGAGCGGGATTTGAACGTACGTGGGTCCGATTGGCCTCTCTTTTTATCGTTCGAGTGGAATTTGAATGTACGTGGGCCCGATTGGCCTCTCTCTTTATCCATCGAGCGGAATTTGAACGTACGTGGGTTCGATTGGCCTCTCTCTTTATCCATCGAGCGTAATTTGAACGTACGTGGGTCCGATTGGCCTATCTTTTTATTCGTTCGAGCGTAATTTGAACGTACGTGGGTCAGATTGGCCTCTCTCTTTATCCATCGAGCGGAATTTGAACGTAAGTGGGTCCGTTCGGCCTCTCTTTTTATCCATCGAGCGGAATTTGAACGTACGTGGGTCCGTTCGGCCTCTCTCATTATCCATCGAGCGTAATTTGAACGTACGTGGGTCCGATTGGCCTCTTTCTTTATCGTTCGAGCGTAATTTGAACGTTTGTGGATCGGTTTGGCCTCTCTCTTTATCCATCGAGCGGAAGTAGAGCGTACGTAGGTCCGATTGGCCTCTCTCTTTATCGTTCGAGCGTAATTTGAACGTACGTGGGTCCGTTTGGCCTCTCTCTTTATCGTTCGAGCGGAATTTGAACGTACGTGGGTCCGATTGTCCTCTCTCTTTATCCATCGAGCGGAATTTGAATGTACGTGGGTCCGTTTGGCCTCTCTCTTTATCGTTCGAGCGTAATTTGAACGTTCGTGGGTCCATTTGCCCTCTCTCTTTATCCATCGAGCGTAATTTGAACGTACGTGTGTCCGATTGGCCTCTCTCTCTATCCATCGAGCGGGAATTGAACGTACGTGGGTCCGATTGGCCTCTCTCTTTATCGTTCGAGCGTAATTTGAACGTACGTGGGTCCGTTTGGCCTCTCTCTTTATCGTTCGAGCGTAATTTGAACGTTCGTGGGTCCATTTGGCCTCTCTCTTTATCCATCGAGCGGAATTTGAACGTACGTGGGTCCGATTGGCCTCTCTCTTTATCGTTCGAGCGTAATTTGAACGTACGTGGGTCCGTTTGGCCTCTCTCTTTATCCATCGAGCGGAATTCGAACGTTCGTGTGTCCGATTGGCCTCTCTCTTTATCGATCGAGCGTAATTCGAACGTACGTGGGTCCGATTGGCCTCTCTCTTTATCCATTGAGCGGAATTTGAATTTACGTGGGTCCGATTGGCCTCTCTCTTTACCCATCGAGCGTAATTTGAACGTACGTGGGTCCGTTTGGCCTCTCTCTTTATCCATCGACCGGGATATGAACGTACGTGGGTCCGATTGGCCTCTCTCTTTACCCATCGAGCGTAATTTGAACGTACGTGGGTCCGTTTGGCCTCTCTCTTTATCCATCGACCTGGATTTGAACGTTCATGGGTCCGTTTCGCCTCTCTCTTTATCGTTCGAACGGAATTCGAACGAACTTGCGTCCGTTCGGCCTCACTCTCGACCGTTCGAGCGAAATTCGAACGTACGTGCGTACGTTTGGCCTCCCTCTGTTCCGATCGAGCGATATTTGGACGTACGTGCGTCCGTTCGGCCTCCCTCTGCGCCGTTGGAGCGGAATTCGAACGTACTTGCCTCTGTTCGGCCTCCATCTGCGCCGTTCGAGCGGAATTCGAATGTACGTGCCTCCGTTCGACCTCCCTCTACACCATTCGAGCGGAATTCGAACGTACGTGCCTCCGTTCGGCCTCCCTCAGCACCGATCCAGCGGATTTCGAACGTACGTGCGTCCATTCGACCTCCCTCAGCGCCGTTCGAGAGGAATTCGAACGTACGTTCGTCCGTTCGGTTTCCTCTGCACCGTTCGAGCGATATTCGAACGTACGTGCGTCCGTTCGGCCTCCCACTGCATCGTTCGAGAGGAATTTGAACGTATGTTCGTCCATTTGGCCCTCCTCAGCGCCGTTCGAGCGGAATTCGAACGTGCGTGCGTCCGTTCGGCCTCCCTCTGCACCGTTCGAGTGGAATTCGAACGTACGTGCGTCAGTTCGGCCTCACTCTTTAAAGTTCGAGCCGAATTCGAAAGTAATTGCATCTTTTCGGCCTCCCTCTGCACCGTTCCAGCGGAATTCGTTCGTTCTCCCTTTGCACTATCCGAGAGGAATTCGAACGAACTTACGTCTGTTCGGCCTCCATCTGCGCCGTTCGAGCGGAATTCGAACGTATGTGCCTCCGTTCGACCTCCCTCTACACCGTTCGAGCGAAATTCGAACTACGTGCGTCCGTTTGTCCTCCCTCTGCACCGTTCGAGCGGAATTCGAACGTACGTGCGTCAGTTCGGCCTCCCTCTTTAAAGTTTGAGCGGAATTCTAACGTATGTGCGTCCGTTCGACCTCCCACTGCACCGTTCAGGCTGAATTCGAATGTACGTTCGTCCGTTCGACCTCCTTCTACACTGTTCCAGCGGAATTCGAACGGACGTGCGTCCGTTCGTTATCCCTCTGCACCGTCCGAGCGGAATTCGAACGTACATGCGTCCGTTCTTCCTCCCGCTGCACCGTTCTAGCGGAATTCGAACGTACGTGCGTCCGTTCGGCCTCCCTCTGCAGCGTTCAAGCTGAATTCGAACGTATGTGCTTCAGTTCAGCCTCCCTCTGCGCCGTTTGAGAGGAATTCAAACATACGTTCGCCCGTTCGGGTTCCTCCGCATCGTTTGATCGATATTCGAACGTACGTACGTCCGTTCGACCTCCCACTGCATCGTTCGAGCGGAACTCGAACGTTCGTTCGTCCATTCGGCAATCCTCTACGCCGTTCCAGCGGAATTCGAAAGTACGTGCGTCCGTTCGGGCTCCCTCTGCACCGATCAAGCCGAATTCGAACGTACTACCGGCCGCTCGGCCACCCTCTGCACCGATCAAGCGGAGTTCGAACGTACGAGAGGCCGCTCGGCCTCCCTCTGCACCGTTCGAGCGTAATTTGAACGTACGTGGGTCCGTTCGGCCTCTCTCTTTATCCATCGAGCGGAATTTGAACGTACGTGGGTCCGATTAGCCTCTCTTTTTATCGTTCGAGCGGAATTCGAAAGTAATTGCATCTGTTCGGCCTCCCTCTGCACCGTTCGGGCTGAATTCGAACGTATGTTCGTCCATTCGGCCCTCCTCAGCGCCGTTCGAGCGGAATTCGAAAGTAATTGCATCTGTTCGGCCTCCCTCTGCACCGTTCGGGCTGAATTCGAACGTACGTGCGTCCATTCGTCCTCCCTCTGTGCAGTTCGAGCGGAATTCGAACGTACGTGCGTCCGTTCGGCCTCCCTCTGCGCCGTTTGAGAGGAATTCGAACATACGTTCGTCCGTTCAGGTTCCTCTGCACCGTTCCATCGATACTCGAACGTACGTGCGTCCGTTCGACCTCCCACTGCATCGTTCGAGCGGAATTCGTAAGTTCGTTCGTCCTTCCGGCCCTCCTCTGTGCCGTTCCAGCGGAATTCGAACATACGTGCGTCCGTTCGTCCTCCCTATGCACCGTTCGAGCGGAATTCGAACGTACGTGCGTCCGTTCGGCCCCCTCTGCACCGTTCGAGCGGAATTCGAACGTACGTGCGTCCGTTTGTCCTCCCTCTACACTGTTCGAGCGGAATTCGAACGTACGTGCGTCAGTTCGGCCTCCCTCTACACTGTTCCAGCGGAATTCGAACGGACGTGCGTCCGTTCGTTCTCCCTCTGCACCGTCCGAGCGGAATTCGAACGTACATGGTTCCGTTCTTCCTCCCGCTGCACCGTTCGAGCGGAATTCGAACGTACGTGCGTCCGTTCGGCCTCCCTCTGCAGCGTTCAAGCTGAATTCGAACGTACGTGCTTCCGTTCAGCCTCCCTCTGCGTCGTTTGAGAGGAATTCAAACATACGTTCGTCCGTTCGGGTTCCTCTGCACCGTTCGATCGATATTCGAACGTACGTACGTCCGTTCGACCTCCCACTGCATCGTTCGAGTGGAACTCGAACGTTCGTTCGTCCATTCGGCCCTCCTCTGCGCCGTTCCAGCGGAATTCGGATGTACGTTCGTCCGTTCGTCCTCACTCTGCACCGTTCGAGCGGAAATTCGAACGGACGTGTGTCTGTTCGACCTGCCTCTGCACCGATCGAGCATAGTTCGGACGTACTTGCGTCTGTTCGGCCTCCCCCTGCATCGTTCTAGCGGAATTCAAACGTACGTGCGTCAGTTTAGATTCCTCTGCACCGTTCGAGCGGAATTCGAACGTACGTGCGTCCGCTCGCCCTCCCACTGCATCGTTCCAGCGGAATTCGAACGTACGTTCGTCCGCTCGGCCCTTTTCTGCGCCGTTCGAGCGGAATTGGAACGTACATGCGTCGGTTCGTGATCCCTCACACCGTTCGAGCGTAATTCGAACGTGCGTGCGTGCGTTCGCCGTCCCTCTGCGCCGTTCGAGCGGAATTCGAACGTTCGTTCGTCCGTTCGGCCCTCCTCTGCGCCATTCCAGCGGAATTCGAACGTACGTGCGTCCGTTCGTCCTCCCTCTGCACCGTTCGAGCGGAATTCGAACGTACGTGCGTCCGTACGACCTCCCTCTGCACCGATCGAGCGGAATTTGGACGTATTTGCGTCTGTTCAGCCTCCCCCTGCATCGTTCTAGCGGAAATCAAACGTACGTGCGTCAGTTTAGAGTCCTCTGCACCGTTCCAGCGGAATTCGAACTTACGTGCGTCCGCTAGCCCTCCCACTGCATCGTTCGAGCGGAATTTGAATGCGCGTTCTTCCGTTCGGCCCTCTTCAGCCCCGTTCGAGCGGAATTGGAGCGTACGTGCGTCGGTTCGTCCTCCCTCACACGGTTCGAGCGTAATTCAAACGTACGTGCGTCCGTTCGCCGTCCCTCTGCGTCGTTCGAGTGGAATTCGAACGTGAGTGCATCCGTTCGGCCTCCCTCTTCGCCGTTCGAGAGGAATTCGAACGTACGTTCGTCCGTTCGGTTTCCTCTGCACCTTTTGAGCGATATTCGAACGTACGTGCGTCCATTCGGCCTCCCACTGCATCGTTCGAGCAGAATTCGAACGTACGTGCGTCCGTTCGGTTTCCTCTGCACCGTTCGAGCGATATTCGAACGCACGTGCGTCTGTTCGGCCTCCCACTGCATCGTTCGAACGGAATTCGAACGTACGTTCGTCCGTTCGGCCCTCCTCTGCCCCCTTCGAGCGGAATTCGAACATACCTGCGTCCGTTCGGCCTCCCTCTGCTCGTCTGTTCTATCGCTTGCACGTACGTCCGTCCGAACGAAGCGAACGTCCTTGCGTCCGTTTTTTCGTATGCACGTACGTCCGTCCGTACGAAACGAACGTCCATGCGTCCGTTCTTTCTCATGCACGTCCGTCCGTCCGAACGAAACGAACATCCTTGCGTCCGTCTTTGTCAAAGGGACGTGACCCAGTCAAGCAACTATTAGAATTATCTCTAAATCTATTGAAATTCTGCTTAAAATAGCAGCTAAATCGACAATTTATTCTTGTCCAAGGGAGGTAACCCATTCAAGCAATTATTAGTATTATCTCCCTTTAACTCTAAATTTATTGAGATTCTGCTTAAAATAGCAGCTAAATCTCCTTCGAATTACACACAAACACACACATTCTCATATCACCATCTTCATATATATATATATATATATATATATATATATATATATATATATATATATGTATATATATATATGCTTTCTACTAGAGATACAAGGCCAGGAATTTTGGGGGAATGAAGCTATGAATTTGTAGTCGGACAAAATGGCACTAAACATTTTGCCCAGTATCCTAACGATTCTGTCAGCTTGCCGCCTTTATATATATATATATATATATAGAGAGAGAGAGAGAGAGAGAGAGAGAGAGAGTGAGAGGGGGGGAGAGAGAGAGAGAGAGGGGGAGAGAGAGAGAGAGAGAGAGAGAGAGAGAGAGAGAGAGAGAGAGAAATAATTGAGATTCAGTTAATTAGGTACTTAATTTGAAGCACCAAATCTGTCTGGTATTATCAGCACAGCCCAAAGAAAAGTGACTAAAATCAAAATAAGCCAGAGAATATCAAGTAGTAATGCAGTACGACTGTTTCAAGAGGCTCCATTTAATTGAACAATGCAATCATTACATCAATTTAGATCCAGAGACCATCTTCAGCTGCACAAATAAATAAATAGAATTTTAACAAGTTGGACACATTAATATAGTTTTTCTCAAATATTTTAGCAGAGCAAGAGTGAAGAAATTCATTTTGCCGCTATTCTAGCTAAGAATATATATATATATATATATATATATATATATATATATATCAACTTCTTATGCACATAACTGTATCTAAAATATGAAACTGAACACCATTTCTTAGTTGATAATTGAGATTTATTAATTAAAACAGCAAGGCCAGCATGAAGGCCCTACAATCACCATTGTCATTAGACAAAAGATTTGTTTTTCATTAAGAAATCCATCCTCTTTTGTGCCCATCTTTTGGAAGAGAAGTTCTGGCAGAGTTAAGTGTGGGGCTGTGGAGTGATACAGCCCCTGGCTTTCATTTGATTTATTTATTTATCATTGCTGTGCCTGTTCTTTCATTAACCAAACTGCCTCCATGTAGTCTGTGATGCCAGTCCGGACACGGGGGAATTGAAGTCGGCGGTCATTGCGGTCAAGGTCCACCTGCAAAGGAAAAAACAGCCTGCATCAGAGAAAAACTCACACACACACACACACACACACACGAATAAAAGCTTTTTTGGTGCTGTTCACAGTAATGATATTGTAAATAAGAAAATGATTAGATGCAAGAAATGGAAGAACTGTTCCTTATTTCTGAAACAAATTTTTTTCCAATTTTCCAAAGAAATGAAAGAAAACAGAATATTGACATTTCAGAAATTTTAGTCTTAGAAGCTGGAGAATAAATTGGAACCAGCAGACGTTGCCCCAGCTAGGGAGTGAGATTAAACTACTGGAGAGAATGAGTGGTCCACATGTGTTCTGTGAGTTACAAAGATCATAGTAAGTTAACGTCATGAGAGACGTAACGTGATCATGATGTCCTAGTTAGCTAAGAACATCATAAAAGACGTATTAAGGATGTGAGATCATGGTGAGTAAAGAGAGACGTCTTAAAGAGATTGTGATGTCAAAGTGAGTTAATGATGCTGTAAGAAACGTCTTAAAGGGATTGTGAGGGCCTATCGATGATGATTTAATGATGTCACAAGACATATTTAAAGTGATTCCGAGGTCATAGTGAGTTAATGACGTTGTAAGAGAAGTCTTAAAAGAGACTGTGAGGTCATGGTCAGTTAAAGATGATGTAAGAGGTGTCTTAAAACGATTATGAGGTCACAGTGAGTTAATGACATCGCAACAGACGTCTTAATGTGATTGTGATGTTCTAGTGAGTTAATGATGTCATTAACGAAGTTTTAAAAATTGATTTCGAGATCATAGTGAATAAATGACGCCGTAAGAAACGTCGTAAAGTGATGCTTTGGTCGTAGTGAATTAACGAATTTCTAAGAGACGTCTCAAAGAGATTGTGACGCCATGGTGAGTAAATAACGTCGTTAGTGATGTCTTAAATAGATTGTTTCGTAACAGTGAGTTAATGAGACATGTTAAAGAGATTGCGAGGTGACAGAGAGTGGCGTCATAAGAAATGTCTTAAAGATACTGTGAGGTCAAAGTGAGTTGACGGTGTCATAAGAAACGTCCTAAACGGATTGTGAGGTCATAATGACTTACTTACCTCTTAAGAAATGTCTTAAAGTGATTGTGAGACTATGGTGAATTAACGACGTCATAAAATCATAAAATTTTGAAGTGAATTTGCGATCAGAGTGAGTAAACGACGTCGTAAGAGACGTCTTAAAGAAATTTTGAAGTGATTTTGAGATCATAGTGAGTAAACGACGTCGTAAGAAACGTCTCAAAGAAATTGTTTGGTCATGATGAGTTAATGACGTTCTAAGAGACATATTAAAATGATTGTTCTGTCATAGTGAGTCAATGACGTCGTTAGTCACGTCTTAAAAAGATTGTTTCATCATAGTGAATTAATGAGGTCGTAAGAGACGTCTTAAAGAAATTGTGATGTCATGGTGAGTTACCAACGTCGTAAGAGACATGTTAATGAGACTGTGAGGTGATTGAGCGTGGCGTCATAAGAAATGCCTTAAAGACACTGTGAAGTGGTAGAGAGTGGCGTCATAAGAAATGTCTTAAAGACACTGTGATGTCATAAGAAACGTCTTAAACGGATTGTGAGGTCATAGTGACTTAATTACGTCGTAAGAACTGTCATAAAGTAATTGTGAGGCTATAGTGAATTAATGACGTCATAAAATCATAAAATTTTGTAGTAATTTTGAGATCATACTGAGTAAACGACGTCGTAAGAAACGTCTCAAAGAAATTGTTTGGTCATGATGAGTTAATGACGTTCTAAGAGACATATTAAAATGATTGTTCTGTCATAGTGAGTCAATGACGTCGTTAGTCACGTCTTAAAAGATTGTTTCGTCATAGTGAATAAATGAGGTCGTAAGAGATGTCTTAAAGAAATTGTGATGTCATGGTGAGTTACCAACGCCGTAAGAGACATGTTAATGAGACTGTGAGGTGATAGAGCGTGGCGTTATAAGAAATGTCTTAAAAACACTGTGATGTCATAAGAAACGTCTTAAACGGATTGTGAGGTCATAGTGACTTAATTACGTGTCAAGAAATGTCTTAAAATGATTGTGAGGCTATAGTGAATTAATGACGTCATAAAATCATAAAATTTTGAAGTGATCTTGAGATCATGGTGATTAAACGACGTCGTAAGTAACGTCTCAAAGAAATTGTTTCGTCATGATGAGTTAATGACGTTCTAAGAGACATATTAAAATGATTGTTTTGTCATAGCGAGTCAATGACATCGTTAGACACGTCTTAAAGAGATTGTTTCGTCATAGTGAGTTGATGAGGTCGTAAGAGACGTCTTAAAGAAATTGTGAGGTTATGATGAGTTACCAACGTCGTAAGGGACATGTTAAAGAGAGTGTGAAGTGATAGAGAGTGGCGTCATAAGAAATGTGTTAAAGATACTGTGATATCAAAGTGAGTTAATGGTGCTATAAGAAACGTCTTAAACGGATTGTTAAAGTCATAGTGACTTAATTACGTTGTAAGAAATGTCTCAAAGTGATTGTGAGGCTATAGTGAATTAATGACGTCATAAAAGTTTGAAGTGATCTTGAGATCATAGTGAGTAAACGACGTCGTAAGAAACGTCTCAAAGAAATTGATTGGTCATGATGAGTTAATGATGTTCTAAGAACATATTAAAATGATTGTTTTGTCATAGTCAGTTAATGGCGTCGTTAGACACGTCTTAAAGAGATTGTTTCCTCGTAGTGAATTAATAAGGTCGTAAGAGACATCTTAAATAAATTGTGATGTCATGATGAGTTAGCAACGTCGTAAGAGACATATTAAAGAGACTGTGAGGTGATAGTGGTGTGATAAGAGATGTCTTAAAGACACTGTAATGTTTAATTGAGTTAATGATGTCATAAGAAACATCTTAAAGGGATTTTGAGGTCATAGTGACTTAATTACCTCGTGATTGTAAGGCCATTGTGAGTTAATGACGTCACAAAAGACGTTTAAAGTGATTTTGAGATCATAGTGAGTGAACGACGTCATAATAAACATTTCAAAAAGATTGTGAGGTCATAGTGAGTTAATGGTGTCGTAAGAGACATTTTAATGTAATTGTGATGTCCTAGTGAGTGAATGACGTCGTTAAAGACATCTTAAAGGTATCGTGAAGTCATGATGAGTTAATAACGACATAAGAGATATCATAAGGCGATTGCGAAATCATGCTGAGTAAATGACGTCTACAAAGAGATTGTTTCGTCATAGTGAGTTAACTACGGCGTAAGAGAGGTCTTAAAATGATTGTGATATCACAGTGAGTTAATGACATTGTAATAGATATCTAAAGTGATTTTGATATTAAAATGAGGTAATAACGTCGTAAAACACGTTTTAAATTTATCTTGAGGTCATAGTGAGTAACTGACGTCGTAAGAGATGCCTCAAAGTGACATTTTTGGTCATAGTGTGTTAATGACGTCCTAAGATACGTCTTAAAGTGATTGTGTGGTGATAATTAGTTAACAACGTTGTAAGACACATTTTAAAGAAACTGTGAGGTTGTAGTGAGTTAATGATGTTGTAAGAAATGTCAACGTGAGTTAATAAGGTACGAAACGTCTTAAAGGGATTGTGAGGTCATAGTGACTTAATTACCTCATAAGAAATGTCCTAATGTGACTGTGAGGTCATAGTGAGTTAATGAAGTTATAAGAGACGTCTTAATGTGATTGTAAGGTCATAGTGAGGTGATGTCTATGAGATGTCTTAAAGAGGTTGTGAAATTATGGTGAGTTAATGACATTGTAAGAGATGTTTTAAAGCGATTGTGATGTCTTAGTGAGTTAATGACATCGTAAGAGATGTCTTAAAGTGATTCTTCGGTCATAGTGAGTTAATGATGTCATAAGAAGATTGTGTGGTGAAGGTGAGTTAATGACATTGCAGGAGACATCTTAAAGAGATTGTGAGGTCATAGTGAGTTAATGATGTTGTAAGAAATGTCTTGAAGCAATTTTGAGGTCATAGTGACTTAATGGCATCGTAAGAGACATCTTAATGAATCAGTAAGGTCATAGTGAGTTAATGGGGTTTTAATATGGTGTCTCAGGGAAATCCTTATGATTGTTTGTCATTAACACTTTGTACCTCAATATAACAGGTCCACAATCAACCTCAAGAGTTTCCTCTGTTGTTTTGGTCTCTTTGTCTAATCCACTGAGACAACCTAAGTACAAATCCTTCCATCTATCCACTTTTAATTAATACCTTAACATCTCAACCTGTGGCAACCTTTTGCAGAGGTCCCTACGGCTGTCCCCTTAGCATTCGCTTCACTCAACCTCAAGAGGACTCTATGGCAGCTGTACCCCTTTAACATCCTTTCTTGCATCTCATGATCAACATCTTATAGAGCTGCACTCCACTCTGACTGACTCGGTTCCCCTGTGACCCCTCAAAATCCCCCACAGGGATGACCCCCAACAAGTGTGTGTTACCAAAGGCTGAGTTATCCAACCAATTTCTTGAGACTCGGTCTGTGGATACTCGTATTTCTTCACAGGTTCCAGATTGGCCCGTTTGATGACTGTCTTGAAGTGAGCTGGAAAAAAGAAAAAGGAGGAAACAGTAAGGGGTTAGTTTAATGTTAAGTGGGGGGGACACAATTCTAGGGGGGAGAAGAAGGGTGAGGGGTAAATAGTGGGACAGGTGAAGTATGAATGTCACAAATTCACACATTGATATTTACATAGCAAATATACGACTGATCCGATGAGGGAGATACCTACATGGTAGCTAAGTATGGTAGAAATAGCAGCCAAATCTCCCTCAAATCACACCTTACTGTCTTATGTATTTATATATGTATGGGCCAATGAAGGCCACCTCTACATGGTAGTTAGAGCTGGTAGAAATAGTAGCCAAATCTCTCTCAAATCACAACCTACTCTCTTATCTATGTATATATGTAAGTATGAGCTAATGAGGGAAGTCTCTACATCGTAGCTAGACCCGGTAGAAATAGCAGCCAAATCTCCCTCAAATCACATCTATTATCTTAAAATAATACATAATTCCTAACAGGATTCTGGGAACAGATGTGATGGTCGTGGCTGGAACATCTTTGATTATAGGTCTGACCTGGGGGGGGGTCAAACAACAACATCCCCCATACCCAACAGCAACACAACTAGGCTATCATACTACATAACAACGCTACTACTACTACTATCTCCACCACCATCACCACAACAACAACAACAACAACAGTTGAAAGAATCTGCTGGAATGTTAAGTGCTTAAATACTTCCTGTTTACACAAGACTACCCCCCCCCCCCCGCCACTGCTATAGGTTTACTACTGAAAAATTGTCATAAGGAGGGGAGGGACTGTTAATGTATATCTAGGAGTACATTATCTAATGTGTCCTTCTTTGTTGTTGTTTAGCCCCGGGTCAGCTCTGATCCAACAGACCTGTGATTGAACATGTTTCAGCCAGGGCCAGCTCAGCTTTCATTCAGACATTGTCTATCTAGGATTACATTATCTAATGTGACCTTCCTTGTTTTTGATGTTGTTGTTTCTGCACCTACAACAACATCACTTCCTGTTGTTTCATGAAATATTCCCCACCACCACCACCACCACTATCCCTGTCCTTATTCCCCCCTCCACACACAGAACCCCACCTCCTTGTTAATGAGGGAACCTCTACACAGTTCCTTGGCATGTTAGACATCCTAGTTAAATAAATCTCCCTCAAACCACATTAGACAGTCTCAGAATAAAAGAAAAGCTGCTGATACATTATACATGTTCAGGGCGTCTGGGATAAATTTGATGATTTTTATTGTCTCCTTTTTGTCAGGAACAGCTTGAACAGTCAACAGCGTTGGAGAGCATAAAGAGGGACCCTTTAGCATTCAGATTATCCTGTCAAATCTAATTCTTATTTATCCACATTGTTTTCACTTAATCATGGATCATTTCATAACTTTATTTTTAAAATGACATTGTAGGATAAGGGTGAGAGGCTGGATCTGGCCAATTTGATCTTAAAATAGGTAGAATATATCGGCTGGATGTGGCTGGTTCAACCCTTCAGCATTCAGGTTATCCTGTCAAATGTAATCCTTATTTATTCACACTGTTTTCAATTAACCATGCATTGTCTCATAGCTTTCAGATTTCAATGTTGTGGTTGTTTACTTTTAGAACGACATTGTTGGGTAGGTATGAGAGACCAAATCTGGTCAATTTGAACATAAAACAGGTGGACTGTTTCGGCTGAATATGGCCAGTTTAAATGCAAAAGGATTAAAGTTGTAGTTGAGAAAATATTAGCCGACATGGAGGATTACTGGAAGCCATCTGAATGTTGGAAAGAAGTTACCTGTATCATGGTGATTGGCAGCGGGTATCCAAATGCTGACGACATGACTCACTGGTCATGATGTCAGCATTGCTCAATATTCTGTGAACATTGTAAAAGCTGTCAGATGTGACAGCAGCCACCCTCTTGACCCAGGGCAGCACTACCACCTCCAGGCACTTGATGTAGGCCACTGTGTTGAGTCTGAAGCCATGTGGGAAGATGAATGGAGGCATAACGTCACCATCACTAGTGATCACTCCAAACACCATGATGTTGACTGGAAGTTTGATTTTTATCGCTCTCAGTACATGTCCTCTGATTGACACCCAAACACTCTGAAATGTTCGTATTAGACCTTCTGGTGTGAATGCCAAGCAGTATAGCATGTCATTTCCAAATTTCTGGCAGGGTAAATTGCGTCATGGTGCTGTTTTCTCACAGACAGTGCCCAACTGATCCTACTATACTGTGTAGCCGACAAAATCAAAAACAAACAATGAGCATGCATGAAATTAAGAATATAAAATGGAGACAATTTATCCATTGCAACCTGTATATAAATGTGAGTGTATAAACAAATACATACCTGGATGTATACATGTGTATGTATACATGCATATACATAACTTTGTGTATATACACACGTACACACACACACACATGTTACAGTTCCTTTTTAAGTTCAGTTATAATTAAAAACAATTTTACATTAATCTAACTCTGTACTTTTGTACAAATTTATTATTCTTCAAAGTTGACTTCAAAGTTTTGGCCATTTAAGCCATCGTCAGATTTCCTGTCTCCCTCCCCCCCTCTCTCTCTCTCTCTTTCTATATATCTACATATATATACATATATATACAACAAGAAAAAAGGAGACAATAGTCAACAATAGAACGTAGTTACTGTAATACATTATGAGCAAATAAAAGCTGGGATGGTCATGGCTGGCACATCCTTGATTATAGTTCTGTTGGATCAGTCTGACC
>NC_142955.1:19866932-19886932 GCF_046866305.1 Octopus bimaculoides | reverse complement strand
CAAAAATAGGGATAATTTCGAAAGGGAATAAAAATTTCTAAAATTTCTAAAATTTTTTTGCTGCCCTATGATTTATTAATGATAATAATAATAATAATAATAATAATAATAATAATATATATATATATATATATATATATATATATATATATATATATATATATGCCTGTATGTATGTATGTATTAAAGCTAAAAAAGATGTATGTAGAAATATATATGTATATTAAAAGTGAAATTACTTTTTTTGAAAGGGTTTATACTGAAGTTCGTAAACAGTTGTTGGTGCCGTTTCTCTTTCTTCACTCTTTCCGTCCAGTTCTTCTCGAAGTCGACCTTATTTAAGGTACTTGTGTTGGTCGGATGTGCCATGATTAGTTGGAGGACGACAGAGAGGGACAGACAGACAGTCAGATAAATAGATAGATAAACAAATCGATAAATAAACAGAGAGGGACAGACAGATAAATAGATAGATAGATAGATAGATAGATAAAGAAATCGATAAACAGAGAGGGACAGACAGTCAGACAGATAAATAGATAGATAAATAAATCAATAAACAGAGAGAGGGACAGACAGATAAACAGATAGATAAATAGACAGATAAACAGAGAGGGTGACAGACAGACAGATAGATTGATAGATAGATAGTGACAAAGGGGGAGAGAGAGGGAGATAGACAGACAGAAACAAAGAAATGCAGAGGAGCACAACGAAGTTTGATTACATGGTCGCCTAGCAACCAACAGCAGCAGGAGCCACCACCCCCCTGCATCCAGTCAGCTCGTCGCCCAGCACAACAAACGACAGCAGAACAACAGCAGCCGATGCGGATATTTGACACACACGAATCCCTTTAATTTCGAATTTGTTTGAGCTTTTAAACGCAAAAATAACACACAAATAATTAATCGATTAATTATACAAAGTATAAAACTTCGTCACTCGGAACGAATTCGTACAAATCATGCAAAGATAGTCTCTCACATAACCTCAGTTTCGTATTTGAATCACACACACACACACACACACACACACACACACAAATACAGCAACATCAATAGGATTATCAACAGTTTTTTTTTTAAAGCTATAAATATTTCTTCATTTATTTATCAATATTAATTTGGTTACCTGGTAGCAGACTTTTTCTGATAAGTATAGTATGTATAAACAGTTTTCTCTCTCTCTTTCTCTCTCTCTTGTTACACACACACACACATGGTGGTTGTCTGCTCCTTATGCAGAGTCTAACCACCTCTTGTACCTACTCCTTAGATCTATCATGGCTATCTGAGGTGGCTTTTAAAACCAGACAGTGTATTGAAAAGACACCCACATAGATTGCATGTCTTATTTGGACCACCAAGAGCTGCAGTTAAGTTCTGATCTTTGTGGATTAAAAGGGTTGCACAGATATATTGACAGAATAGTTGGTGGAGGTAGGTTTTTTTCATGGATCCTCAAATGAGATTTGAACCTGGCAAAAGAAAGACCTGATCTGTCATAAACTGTGCCCACAAAAAGGTCTCTGACGTTCAGCTTCTCGATTGTATAAATCTTTCTCTCGAGTCTTGCATCTCTCATCCTGGCATCCTCAAATGCTTTCACTCCACACTTTGGTTCACCATCCAGCTGGACCCGAAGCAAGGGTTTCTATGGCCTCTGGATCCATACCAAGTGACCTCATGGCAGTCCTTAAACCTCATTTTAGATTTACACACACACGCACACGCACAGTACCGCCTGACTGGCCTTGTAGGGTTTTCGAGCGAGATCGTTGCCAGTGCCCCTGGATTGGCTCTTGTGCGGGTGGCACATAAAAGACACCATTTCGAGCGTGGCCGTTTTCGTGCAGGTGACACGTAAAAGCACCCACTACACTCTCTGAGTGGTTGGCGTTAGGAAGGGCATCCAGCTGTAGAAACTCTGCCAAATTAGATTGGAGCCTGGTGTAGCCATCCGGTTGCACCAGTCCTCAGTCAAATCGTCCAGCCCATGCTAGCATGGAAAGCGGACGTTAAACGATGATGATGATGATGATGATGATGATATATATATATATATATATATATATAGTTTTAGAGAAAATAACCAAGTTTCAAGAACTCATCGATGAAAATCCACTATCACATATAGAAAAATTAATAATTAAAAGCACAATAAATAGTTTTTACCTGTAATTTTGGATTTTGTCCCTAATATTATTATATATATATATATATATATATATAAACAAGAAGAAAATTTTTGTTCTTCTTGTTTTCCCCCGATGGTAAGGAGGGGGATGAAGGCAGAAGTGGTAGGCAGACCTCAGTTTGTGTGGATGGATGGAGTGAGGAAAGCTTTGGTGGTTAAAGGTGTTGGAGTGAGAGAGACAAGAGAGTTTATAAATGACAGGAAAGCTTGGAGAGTGTTTGTGGACGGATGAGTGAATTTGGATGTTGCTCAAAAGGGTAAGGAACCAGCATGATGTGGCAGGGGTAAACCAGCATAGGCTGTCGGGCCCTGCTGCTGATATTGGGGGCTGCATTCTATGCCTTGACCCGACCGTAGAATGGGTCTTGCCCCTTTTAGCTGGGAAATGAATGGATTGCCTGGTGTGTGTCTTGTTGTGGCCACCCCCTCCTACAAAAAATGGGGAACAGTCCTGGCTATATGTATGTTTTCTCCCAATCTTGATAATTTCAATAATCCTCAACATCTACCAATGACTTTTGCATTATATGATTTGGATTAAACGAATAGAATACCTTGGATTATATAATCCCTAATGAGGATATAACTTCCTTGGATTAACTATATATATTGAGTTTGGAGACAGAGAGATCTAATAGATACAAATTAATTTATTAATTAATGAACGAATGTTAATTAATTAGGGAATTAATTTATATCCATTAAATCGTTCTGTTTTCAAACTCGATAATAATATTTGATATTTTATGATATTTTCTATAATATATTCATTGAAGAAATATCTCTTCAAAATATAATATATTAAATCAGTGTATCTGGGAAACCCAGAGTAACCCCCAAAACCGCCCCCCCCCCCATTATAATCCATCCATCCATCCATCCATCCATTTATCTATTTATCTATCTATCTATCTATCTGTCTATCTGTCTATCTATATCTATGTGTGTGTGTTTCTGTTTGTGTCTGTACTTCCCACTCCCCACTTGACTACCTGTGTTGGTTTGTTTACGTCCTCAAAACTTAGCGGGTCAGCAAAAGAGAACCATAGGCTGAGTACTTGACTTTAAAATAATCAAATAGTGGGGTCAATTTGTTCGACTGAACCCTTCATGTCGTTGCCCCAGTATGGCCACAGTCTAATGACCGAAACAAGTAAGAAAACATTACAAATATACATTTGCATGTAACCTTTAACTAAAGCGGCGTCAGTTAAACTGTAAGCAAGAATGATGGGTAACGTACAAAAATATCTTGGCTATTCTGAATGACGGAAATAGATGAATAAGCGTTTAAATAATAAGTTATTGTTATAGAAAAGATTATTGTTTTAAATTTCGGTTTTTATCTTTCAATACTAACTTTTATAGTCAACTTATTTTTGTTTAGTTTACTTATTAAAGCTAGCAATTTTTGGAAATGAGATTTTTTTTTATTTCGAAAATTAGAAAGAAAATTACGAATATTTGCTTGAGAGTTTACGGAGTAGAAATACATAAATGAAGATTTATATTTGTTCTGGCAAGAAATTAAATCTAACCTACAAGATGTAATGACGATAAATTCAAAAAGAAGAAAAAAAGGACGCAATTTCATGACTCGTTTTGTTTTAACGCATTAAATTTCGTTCCGTTAAAAGAGCCAAGATAGTTTTACATTCCCCATGTTTCTTATTTGAATGAAAGCCGTTTTCCCCTCACTTCACCTAAATTTAAAAAGAAATATTCTCCAACAGAAACGACCTAATTACAATTTAAAAACATTTGTTAATTATTGAAAACGGAATTTGATGTTTAAATACATTTTTTCTCCGTTTTTATTTCCTCGCCGATATTTTTTACCCGCTCCTTTCCCATGATGCTCCACTTCTGTCAGCCATATTGTCACTGTTTATTTTGAAAAATCTCCGACATTTCTCTCCAAACCTGAAATTCATTTCCCGGCCTTAAACCAGGCTAATCTACACCGTTGCCTCTCTACACACTTCCTCTACCTTCTGTGGTGAGTAAACATTCGATATTCAACCCGCTTCCTCCTCTAATTCCTCCGTAAACACCCCGAATCCCCTTCCAAACAGACGCCTGTCCTCATCTTCCACTTCTTGTCATCTCTTTCTCTCTTCCACGTCTCTTTTCTCCAGCATCTCTCCCGACATTATCACCCTCTTCTCTTCCACTAACCCTTATAAACCACCCGGTGTGGATCCGGACACTCAGACCCGTCAAACGTCTCCGTGTATCGGCGATTCCCTTCCTGGGGCCATCAACACACCTCCACAAACACGTCCCGATCCTTATAACCATCCGCTTAATGTTATCGCTAGTTTATTGTTTATCAGAGAGCATCTAGCACAAAGGGATCACAATCAGTGTATATATTTTATACACACGTATATATATATATATATATATATATTGTGTGTATATGTAATTATATATCTGACGAACACGACCCCCATCTCACTGCACCAACTCTCCTGCCTTACAGGTGGCTCCCTTCGTCCCTGGGGGCCACGAACACCCCTCCCCCCCCCCCCACACACACACCACAATAACACTTCACTCTTCGCTGTGGTTCGAAACGACTCTAAATTAAGCCATAAATCTCCTGAAACACTCTTTTAGATTCCTAGGTAAACAAGGCTATTAAATATGTTTCGTCTCTGGTTTACAGGAAGACGGAACCGATGTGGCTGGGGCTGATTTGATCCCAGGTTCTGCTAGTTTCCTTTCCACCACCATAAGGTTTATAGAGGGGCAGGGTGGGAAGAATGTCCTCCCCCCGAAAGACCTAGGGCTAAACGACATCTCCCCCTTTATCATTACCACATAAAGGGTCCTACATTTGGCGAAAGGAAAAGAATACGTACACCCGGTGTTTAGGGTTTTTGTTACCCCGAAAATGGGTGGTGTACCTATTCTTTACCTCCGCCCTGCATTTGACCCTTCTGCACTCACGTCCCCTATATTCCGTTTAGAAATGCATGAAGGTCTCTGAATCTCACCCACTGCTCCTATACATACATACATATATACACAACCGTCTGTGTATTATGCAAATGTATAATGAAAATGTATATGCGTGTGTATGTTTATATATATATATATATACCCACATATAGATAAATGCATGTGCATACAATAGAAACCAGTTATTGTAATCAGTTTGGGACGGAGACGTTTTGGTTAACAATAACCAGCTGATAGCATTAAGCGGAGGATATAGCGAAGATAAAGTATTGAGTATTTATTTCGGTGTCACTAATTTTGATGATAATATTAATAAAAAACCGTACGATGATAACATTACCTGTGATTACAATAAACGGTTTCTATCATTTATTTATAATGCAATATTTGTCTGTTTGTCGTCCACTTTTCACAGCTGCCAAAGAGAAGGCTGGGGGGGGGGGGGGTGAGACTTGTCAAACATGTTTAGACTTGTTTATTTCAAGGTGTTATTTTTTGATGACGGGTGGTGGTGGTGGTATCATGCATGGGTACTACAGCACCCCTTCCCCTCTCAGTTTTCACCTTTGTAAATGGAGAATTACTGTCCACCCCCCACGCCCACCTTCTATTTTTTTCTCCTGGAACAATAAATATTTGTAAAACACAAAAGTGATAACAGTATAATAATAATAATAATAATCCTTTCTACTAAAGGCACAAGGCTTGAAATTTGGGGGTGGAGTTAAGTCAATTACATTGACCTCAGTGTTCAACTGGTACTTAATTTATCGCCCCTGAAAGAATAAGAGGTAAGGTTGACCTTGGTGGAATTTGAACTCAGAATGTACAGACGGATGAAATGCCTCTCAACATTTTGTGTCCGGCTAATGATTAATAATAATAATAATGTTTCTAATTCCGGCATAAGAGTCGAGTGGTTTTGAGGGGAAGGGGTTAGTTGATTGCATTGACCCCAGTTTTGGGGAAACTATATATATATATATATATATATATCTGTGTGTGTGTTTTTTGTGTCTGTAGTTTGTCCTCCACTGTTGCTTGACAACTGATCCTGGTGTTTTTATCTCCCTGTAACTTAGCAGTTTGGTAGAAGAAATTAATAAGTGCTTGGCTTTAAGAAAATAAGTTCTGGGGTCAATTTGTTTGACTAAAATTCTTCAAAGTGGTGCCCCAGCATGGCCACAATCTAATGAATGAAATAAGTTATATACATTATTATGTGTTCTTTCCTAGTTTGAGGATTTGAATTTTCAGTGATTTGGCTACTATTTCTAGCATGTTGAGCTACTGCATGGAGGAGGAGGCACCCTCCTGCAGTGACACGCTTGCTTTGAACCCACAAACACTGGGCAATGAACTGATGTTACTACATTTTAGGGTCCCAGCTGTCTTTTGTTTACATCCTTATTCTTTGTGGTCCCTTTGTTTCTCAGCTAGGAAGTAGTCCCTTTTCCTCCTCCCTTTGTCTCTCAAATCTGCTTTCTTCACTGGATCCTTCCTTCTTTTACTTTTGGCCCCAGTTTTTTTCTTTGCTTTGTGTAGACTTATTTAACCTTAGGTCAGTCCTGATCCAAAAGATTTATGATCAAAGACGCCCCAGTCATGACCATCCCATCTTTTATTCAGACATAAGTGTATCTAGGACTATATTATCTAATGTGCACCTCCTTGTTGTTTAGCCCTAGGTCAGTCCTGATCTAACAAACCTATGATGAAAGATTTTCCAGCCATGACCATCTCATCTTTTGTTAAAATCTTGGACTCCTTGATCTTTATCTGGTCACATGACTACATTAAGGCCCAGTGTGTTGATGTCTGATCATGTGGAATCGTGCATGACTTTGCACTTGGGGTGTTGAAGGGTCCAATGCTGTTTCTTACCACTGCACTGTCTGAATCCTTGTAGTGACCACCACCACTGACATGGAAAAATATCACTGTGATGAACACCCAGGTTGTTCCACTCAGTCCCAACACCTGGCATATTATCACCACCGCTACTACTGATGCTCTGAGTCTTCTCTCTAATCTGTGAGGATTATCTTAATCTGGGCCTCTATTGTTCTCAGCTACTTTCACTTTCTTTATCCCCGCCCCCTTTTAAGGTATTTATTGTTATTAGGGGTTGTGAGTTGTTGGCAAACAACTGTAGAGATCCTATCAGAGTTTTTGGGGTCATAAAAATATCGAGTAGTGGGGAGTTGGGGGTATATAGGGCTGTGGTGTTTTACTCAAAACATCAAACTTAACCCCTCAATATAGTGTGGCACTGACTCCAACCCCCTAATTACTAATTAACAATTAGACTAATCACATATTTCTTATATTAGTTGGAAGCTCACAACATACGAGGTCAATGCAAATAAGGATCAAACCACTTGGTAACATCCTAACCCCTTTAAAGCTTAGCTTTAGCTTTAAAGGCAATAGCTGTATTGTGGTGGGGTTATTATTTTAAACCCTTTTGTTAGCATATTTCTGCTGAAATATGATCCCCTTCTTTTAATTAATTTTGAAGAAATGAGTAAATTCATGTGTGTGTGTCTTTGTCCCCAATCACCACTTGACAACCAGTGTTGGTGTGTTTACGTCCCTGTTACTAAGTGGTTCACTAAAAGAAGCCAATAAAATAAGTACCAGGCTCAAAAGTAATAAATTCTGGGGTCAATTTGTTTGGTTAAAATTCTTCAAGGTGGTGCCCCAGCATGGCCGCAAACAAGTTAAAGATGAAAGAAAAGTTGTGTGTGTGTGTATATATATTTATTTATATATATATATACTTTTTTTTTTTCCAGTGTTTATTTCAAGTGCCGGTGCCCTTAAAGACCCAGAATATGGACCCTGAATATGAGAAACGTCTTTTACGACAACAAAATGGACAGAACTCACCGTATTCATCAGTAAGTATCACAATTCTTATTACAGTGTGTGTATATATATGTATATATATATATATATATATATATATATATATATATATATATAGTTAGGTATTGAAAGCCTGCATAAATATGTTGTCTCAGGGGTAGGAAAGGTATGTATAATATATATTGCATCGTATTAGAAATGTGTGTATGCTAAGTAATATCAGGAGTGTGTATAATAATAGATAGTGTTAGAGATGCATATAATACATGGTGTTAGAAGCGTTTATAATACATGGGGTTATAAATTGTATATAATATTAGGAGTGTGTATAATGTTATGATGTTGCAGTGTCCTGTCTCACCTTTTTATTAAGAAAAATTCAATAATGTAATAAAGTTTTACTTTTTAGAATTTTTTATATTCTATGAGGAGTAACCAGAAACGTTCTCTGTGGTGGGCACAAGAGGCATCAGATGTGGTGTGCAAGAGAGACGACTGCACTGGTATGGTCATGTGATGCGTATAGATGAGGACAGCTGTGTAAAGAAGTGTCACACCCTAACAGTGGAGGGAACCTGTGGAAGAGGTAGACCCAGGAAAACATGGGACGAGGATCTTCGAACTTTGGGCGTCACAGAGGCAATGACTAGTGACTGAGACCTTTGGCGATAGGCTGTGCTTGAGAAGACCCGTCAAGCCAAGTGAAATCGTAGTTGTGGCTGATGCTGGTGGCACATAACTGGCACCTGTGCCAGTGGCACGTAAAAAGCTCCTTTTGAGCATTGGGCCTCATGGAGGCAAAGCGGCTGATGTCGGTGGCAAGTGAAAAGCTCCTTTCGAGTGTTGGGCCTCACGGAGTCAATGACAGACCTTTGGCATTATGTTGTGCTGGGAAGAAGACCCATCAAGCCAAGTAAAATCACAGTTGTGGAAGATATTGGTGTCACACAAATGGCACACTTTTTGGTGGCACATAAGAGCACCCACTACACTCTCGGAGTGGTTGGTGTCAGGAAGGGCATCCAGCTGTCGAAACCCTGCCAGACCAGGCTGGAGTCTGGTGCAGCCGCCTGGCTTGTCAGCCCTGGTTAAACTGTCCAACCCATGCCAGCATGGACAATGGATGTTAGGGCTGTGGAGTCGGAGTCAGAAACAATTAAGGGGCAACTGGAGTTGGAGTCGTTAAAACTATACCGACTCTGACTCGCAATACCTTTATTCTTTAATATAAACCAGTTGTAACATAGGGGCCGACTCAGAGTCCAAGCATGGCCTTATGAGATATGTAAACCACAATCACTTAATTACATAAAGAGGAGTCGGAGTCTAAGTTTTTTGGTTTGATTCCACAGCCCTGATGATGATGATGATGATGATGACATAAACATGTGTACAGACACATATGCACATTTGTATATACGTGCATAGCTTAATGATGATATGAATATATATACCTTGATGATGTGTGTGTGTGTCTTATTTGACCCCTCTCTATCCAAGCCCATATTTCCTCTTCCTCTCTTTCTTCCAGCCAATTCCAGGAAGCAGTCCGGCAGCTTCACCAAGCAAAGAGAAATATGGAGACCGTTTCATTCCCAGCCGAGCCGGTTCCAACTGGATTGTTAACTTCAATATGATTCAGGTGAACACTTATTGTCGTTGCTTTATTATTTAACCCTAACCCCTACACTGCACTACTACTTGTATGTAGTTAACCCTGCAATTGCCTGAGTGTGTGTAGTTGACCCTGCCATATTTGTTGCGTGTGTGTGTATGGTCCCTTCTGGAAAGAAATCAAAACAATAAAACTGATGTTGCCGTTGTAGGACAGTCCTCCGTCTCTCAACCAAACCCGCAAAGCCAAAGAATCGAACCCCGATGGCGGTAAAGACGGTCTTGCCTACACTTGTCTCTTGAAGAACGAACTTCTCTCGGCTGGGATTGAAGATATCAAGGTTGGTTGCTTTCTTTGTTCAGTCATTGTTGAACGTCATCATCATCACCATCATCATCACCATCACCATCACCATCATCATCATCATCATCATAGAAGTGAGTAATGCCTTTTGTTTCCAATCTTCCATAAAAGAAAAAAAAAGGTTCAGCCCTGGTGAAATATTACCTTGGTTGGAAACCGATGAAGGTTGGAAGCAGGAAAGGCACCCAGCTGTAGTAAAATCTGCTTCAGTAAATTACATCTGGCCCATTCCATAATTATTATTATCAATAATAATGATAATAATATTAATAATGTTTGTCTCTTGTTTCAGGACCAACAACCTGACGACCGACGAATTCTTGTTCCCAAGGAGAGTCGTAACTTGTTTAAGGTAATTGCACCTGGAATAACTTCTGATAGAAATAGCAGTTAAATTGCATTCTACTTTCTTGTAAATGAAGGGCACATTAGATAATGTAGTCTTAGATACACTATGTCTGAATAAAACATGGGTGGAACGTCTTTGATCATACGTCTTTTGGATCTAAACTGACCTGGGGTTAAACAACCCCCCCCCCCCACCTCCCCCCTATTATGTCTTGAGTGATGTCCTCTTTTTTTTCTACATTGCAGTATTATGTTCCCCGCCGCAGCCCCGATGCTGCAGATTCATCCCCTTATTCTCTGTCTCCTGTCGGAAGTAAAAGTCAAAAGCTGCTGCGTTCACCTAGGAAGGTAAGTCCAACGCTGTGTCATTTACAGCTTGATCCTACACGTGCGTGAATATTGTGTGTGTGTGCGTGTGTATGTATATATATATATTTATATACACACACACACACACATGCTTATTGTATGCAAATATCTAGTTTTATATACACACATGTCAATTGTAATAATGAAGTGAAACCAAAACGTGATATTTTGAAATCATTTTTCTTCGGTTAAAACATTCCAAAATTCTCTCTCTCTCCCCCAACAGGCCATGAGAAAGATATCAAAAATTCCCTTCAAGGTTCTTGATGCCCCAGAACTCCAAGATGATTTCTATTTGAATTTAGTTGATTGGTCATCACAGAATGTTCTTAGTGTTGGTTTGGGCACTTGTGTTTATTTATGGAGTGCGTGTACTAGCCAGGTAAGTGACCCTTTTACGTATGTGTATATGTGTGTATATATATATATATATATATATAAGGTGTGCACAACACAGTTTATTAAAAAATATAAGAGAAAATAGTTAAACAAGAGTTTTCAGGTGCAGTAGGGAAATGGGCAAATGCTGCTGCTACTTATTATTATTATTATTATTAAGACATTTTGTTTGTTTTTATGTTCTTAGTTCAAATTCCATCAAGGTTGACTTTGACTTTAGTCAATCTAAATGACTAAAGGTTAAATTCCAGGCATTGTGTCTATTGTAGAATGGATATTTATTATTATTATTATTATTATTATTATTATTATAATTAAAATGGTGAGCTGACGGAATCGTTAGCATGCTGGGTGAAATGCTTAGCAGTATTTCATCTGTCTTCACATTCTGGATTCAGATGCCACTGGGGTTGACTTTGACTTTCGTCCTTTCAGGTTCAATAAATTAAGTACCAGTTATGTACTGGTGTCATTCTGGATTCTGGATAAGAGGTTTGGTACCTGTACAAGCATACTCCAGAAAAGGCCTCAGAAAAATGCTAAAGCCACCGTACTCTGAAACACATCAATGCAAATAGACCGTGAGATCAGGCTAACCAACCAGATATTGTTGTCAGGGACCACTGGAGAAAATTGCTTCCTAATCGTCATTTCTGTTGTACGTAGAAAATATATCGGAAAATGTATGCTGCTAATAATAATAATAATAATAATAATAGTAATAATAATAATAATAATAATAATTCTTTCTACTGGAAGCACAAAGCCTCAAATTTGGGGGAAGGGATTAAGCTGATTACATCAACCCCAGTGTGTAACTGGTACTTATTTAATCAACCCCAAAAGGATGAAAGGCAAAGTCGACCCCAGTAGAATAATGATAATGATGATAATAATAATGATAATAATGATAGTGAGTGTGAAGTGTTTGTTGTTTTTGTAGGTGACCCGACTTTGTGACCTGGCTTCTGATGGAGATTCTGTAACAGCTGTATCTTGGGCTGAAAGGGTGAGTTTCAGCAGCAGCAGCCACACTGCCATTCTGAATATCATCATCATCATCACCACTATCATCCTCCTCTTCTGCCTCTGCCTACTCACCATTATTCTCATCATTCTCTTTCCCCTCCTCTGCCCCTTCTGCCTCTCCTCTTGCTCCTCCCCTTCCTCCCCTCTCTTTCTCTTCCTAATCATCACTACCACCTCCACCACCACCTGGTCCTTCTCTTGTTATGTGTGTGTCCCCGTCCGCCCCCGTCCGTCCCTGCTTCACCCAGATCTCTCAGTGTGTTTTTCTGTTTCTGTTGTAGGGTCATCTGGTTGCCGTGGGAACCCACAAAGGTTATGTCCAGATTTGGGATGTAACTGCGAACAAGAAAATCAACACACTGGAAGGTCACACAGCTCGCGTTGGTAAGTGGAAGGGTTTGAGTTCAATACTTACCGGGGTCAGGGGGTGGGTTAGTGAGTCTGCTAGAAATAGCAGCCAGATGTCCATCAAACCACATGCTACAGCGTTACCATATCTGTGTCAACACCACACCACACTACACCACTGCCACGACAATAAGAAAGAATGCGGACACATCAGATTATGTAGTCGTAGATACACTGTGCCTGTTTTTGTTTCGTTTCAGGAGCACTGGCTTGGAACGCTGATATATTGTCTTCGGGCAGTAGAGACCGTCTGATCCTTCAAAGAGATATACGCACCCCTTCTTTAGCCCCAGAGAGAAAGTTGACTGGACACAGGCAAGAGGTAACTATTTAGGGTCTTCAGTACCCCTACTGCATTCATCTCACTCCCTGTCTCTCTATCCACCTGGATCCCCTTTTCCTCTCTTATTCACCTTCATCACACATCAGCCATTTTGCCTTCGTGAGGCCCATATTATTAAAAGTAGGGGTTAAGAATGGTGTGGGCTGTTTACTCTTTTACTTGTTTCAGTCATTTGACTGCGGCCATGCTGGAGCACCGCCTTTAGTCGAGCAAATCGACCCCAGGACTTATTCTTTGGAAGCCTAGTACTTATTCTATCGGATCTCTTTTGCCGAACCACTAAGTTATGCGGACGTAAACACACCAGCATCGGTTGTCAAGCGATGCTGGGGGGACAAACATAGACACACAAACATGTACACACACACACACACAGAGTCTTTCTAACCAACTAAACTAACTGCTGTTTTTCTATTTTCCCAGGTCTGTGGTCTCAAGTGGTCCCCTGACCACCAACACCTGGCCTCAGGTGGCAACGATAACAAACTGTTTGTATGGAATGTGACCAGTGTGAGCCCCGTGCAGACCTACACGGAACACCTAGCGGCCGTTAAGGCCATAGCCTGGTCCCCACACCAACATGGTCTGCTGGCCAGTGGCGGAGGCACAGCGGACCGCTGTATGAGATTCTGGAACACCCTCACTGGTCAGCCGCTACAGTGTGTCGACACCGGATCACAAGTCTGTAACTTAGCTTGGTCCAAACATTCTAATGAGTTGGTAAGTTCGTTTTATTAAACAACCATTTTAATTACTACCTTTGTTACTATCATCATCATCATCAAAGTTATGATCTTCTACATCACCCCACACACTCCCATCACCACCACAGCCACATTGTACATCAACTACTACCACACCATTACTGCCATATTACCACTACCACCACCACCACTACTACTACTACTACTGCACCACCACTACACATGCGCATATATACATAGACATATACACAAACACAACTATACACTACACATACACATATATAAACATAAACACATACATATATACATAAACACATGTACATATGCATATATATAAACGCTAATAGTGCCAATAGGAATGACACTATGGCTGCTACCACAACACAGCTCACCATCCTCACCATCACCACCACCACTACTACTCTACCCCAACCACAGCACACCACCACTACTACTACCACCCCACAATGCACCATGACGACCACCACCACTGTCACTATTATTAACTTGTCTGTTGTTATATTTCTCTCTTTCTGCAGGTCAGCACCCATGGCTACTCCCAGAACCAGATTTTAGTGTGGAAATACCCAGGTCTTGTCCAGATAGCAAAACTTACCGGTCATTCCTACAGGGTCCTTTATTTGGTAAGTGTGTTGGGGTTAAGGAACCACCCCTGGTTCAGTACAGTCGTATTGGGTATGGGGGTAGCCCCATTCCCTGTTACAGTCCAGCAGCCCTTACTTAGCTGCAAGTGAGTATGGCAACTGTTTTTGACTGGTCACCATGGTGAGTGGGGTGGGTGGGTGGGAACTGTGGGTATAGGGTTGTGTACCCCTTTTCTGCCCCCTAACCCCATGTGCATGTAGTGGCGATGGGTGGAGTGTTTAATAAATGGATGGATGTTAACGTGGCCCATGTAGTGATCCCTCCCCCCACGACCACCCTCTCCCAACCGTTTGTTTTCTCTGTTGTTTCTAACTGTCCCTTTCATCATTGCAGGCAATGTCCCCTGATGGTGAAGCCATCGTCACAGGTGCCGGTGATGAAACACTCAGATTTTGGAATGTTTTCAGTAAAACACGTTCAACAAAGGTGAGAAACTAACAAACCACTTTGATAATTCTCTACAAAGCCATTTCGTTATTTGTTTTGATGTCTGTTTGTTTGTCCAGGGACGAACAGACAATTAATTGTGAGCCAGGGTTTACAGCTAGGTGCTTTTCCTGTCACCAACCCTCACCTGTTTTTCAGGGGAGAAAGTTTTATATTCTACAGGTGTTTGAAAACATTTAGATTATCTCTCTCACTCACACTCTCTCTCTCTGTTGCTCTCTCTCTATATATATATATGTATGTGTGTGTATGTATATATATATATATATATATATATATATATATATATATATATATGTGTGTGTATGTATCTATGCCTGCCTGTTGGTGTCTCTCGGTCTGTCTGTGTCTCTCTCTCAAACCACTTCAGAAAATCAAATGGTGTACCTCTCAGGGCTTGCTGGCCATGTGTTCGTGTGTGTGTGTATGCTGAGATTCCATGAGTTTTCTTGTCGCTGGTTCCTTGTTGATCTTAAGAATGGCTCACTCTGTGTTTTCTTAGACACCTGCAATAACAAAAGAATGCCTTACCTGAAGAACACAAGTGAAGGGAGAGCATCCTGCAGTAAAATCCTGGCTCAAATCCATTCCCTGGCCAACATTTGCGAGCAGGGGCAATGCTGTTGTTTAAGCTTTTAGCATTCGGATTATCCTGTTTGTTCCACGCTTCAGCAACTCTGAGTGTGAAGAAATGTTTCCAAAAGTCATGGAAGCAGTTTTTTTGATTCTGTAGGCATTGCCACGTCTGTTAGACCCAGAAAACTCCAAAAGGGGCTCAAGGTGTTGGTTGGCACACAAGGGTTACTAATTTTGTGGCTGTTCCTGTCCTTGTCTTTTGTTTTTCTCTAAATTTGATCTGTATATACCCCCGTCCCCCATCCAATATATACACACCATTATAAACGCATTTTTTTTTTCTTTACTTTTGCAGGAATCTAAATCAGTGTTGAATTTATTCACCCGTATCAGATGATGTCTGCCCCACCAACGGCCCCTGCAGCTTCACCACCACCACCACCACCATCATTCTGCTGCTGCTGCTGCTCTCATTGTTACTGTGGTTACTACAATGTTCAGTTTCCTAGCAACGGACAGTCTGAAAGCTCCTCCCCCTCTTCCCCCCTCATCCAACTGACTGTTTTATTTATTGTGCAAAGAGGGTGACAGTAGTGGGGGTCTGTTGCCATGGATACTCTGTCTCTGTCTGTCTGTCTGTTTGCTGCAGCATCTTCATCATCATCATCATCATCGTCATTTGCCTGTTCTCCATCCCACCCACCCTCCTGTTTCCCCTGACAAACATCCAGATATACGTGTGTGTGTGTGTGTGTGCATGTATGTGTTTACACACACACACACATGTACACGTACACTATTTATAAGAATTTCAGGGGTTTTGGCATTAGTACTGGGGTGACACCATTGGCTCCCTCACCCATACACACACACACACACACACACAGTTGGATTATATACATGTATACACACATACACACACACACACACACAAGCACATGACTAGCACTTTTGTTTATATATATTAACATATATATTTATATACTCGCATGTAATTCTGTTATATACACACACACAAACACACATTAATGCATACAC
The DNA here is from genome assembly GCF_046866305.1 of Octopus bimaculoides. NCBI lineage: Eukaryota > Metazoa > Mollusca > Cephalopoda > Octopoda > Octopodidae > Octopus > Octopus bimaculoides. The sequence continues at coordinate 19,870,590 of NC_142955.1, read as the reverse complement.
ACACGCACACATACACACACACATACGTACACACACACAGACGTACACACACACACACATACAGCCAGTGTCCCACAAGTCTCTCAGTATTGGTTTTGGTAAATTTTTATTTGCTGTTTTACTTGTGGGGGGACCAGTGCCACGTGTTTGTGTGTGTGTGTAGATACCTATTTATATACACCCACTCACACATGTAGAGTGACAAAAAAAACAAAAAAATCTACCACAAAATGCTAAGCCAACATATCACACCCCTCCCTCCTTCATTCTCCTCCTCCTCCTCATCATCATCATCACTATCATCATCTTGATGTCTGTGTGTCCAGCAAAGGTCGGTGCAGTTGTACCCGGGAGAAGGGTCATCTCCCCCCTCCCTCCTCTACTGTACTATATCAAGAAAATGTAAATTAATAATTAATAATTAAATACATCAAATGTTGTTAACGACTTTCTTTTTTTTCATTGAGTCCTGGTGGCTCCCTCTGGGGTCCTACAAGATTTGTTGTTGTTTTAGCCCTGGGTCAGTCCTGATCCAGACAAACCTATGATCAAAGGCGTTCCAGCCATGACCATCCCACAATGTACCTAGGACTACATTTGTTTATGTATCTTTCAAGACAGTATTGTATTATCTTAGGGAAATTTGGATGTTATTTCTAGCCTCTTGAGTGGTCACATTGTTAATAAAGGTGTAGGAATGGCATACTTTAGAGTGTATAACCACTTTGGTGGTATGACCAATGTTATTTATTGACAACCTCAGTCTTCTGCCTCTCGTTAGTTTATAATCCAATTTCCTAAAGTTGAGTTAATTAATAACATCAAGAAATTCATGTATTTAATGTAATCAATGTTGGAAGGTGTTATAAGTCCTTCCTGCCTGGTTTATAAGACAAAAGAAGTAGATACCCACATCATTAACAAATTGTTGATTGATAACAAAAACATAAAAACAAACAAACAAACAAACTCTAGAATCTTTAATTTAATCGTTTAACATGCAGATTATTCTGTCAAAATTAATGATTATTTATTTATTCACATTGTTTTCAATTAATCCTAAATTATGTTGCAGCTTTGAGATTTCAGTGATGAGATTAATTTTAGAATGAAATTTGTAGGATAAGTGTGAGAGGCTGGATCTGGCCAGTTTGAACATTAAACAGAATATTTTGGCTGGATTAAATGCTTAAAAGTTAATCAATGATGAAGCAAAAGTCTCCATCCATGGAATTTAACATCGAAGACAGAGAGGAAGGATTAATCTCAGAAAACCCTTTTGTAACCCTGAAAGACCATAAAGATTATTTTACCGAAGACCTTAGTTGCAGATTAAATAATCCTACAAAAAGTGAAATAGACATGATCAGCAAATCTGTCCTAAATATTATCATACAACACATCAAGACCTCCTCAAACTTCACCCAATCAATGTGTTGCAGCCCAACCTTTGAATTGTTTGAAAAACAAAATTCACAATAAACCCAAATGCAGTTTGAACCCTTGATCTCCAAACATCTCCTTCGGGCATTCCAGTTCAGTAGAATGCACATAATTGTTACTAATACTAACAGAGTTGTTATAATGAATTCAAAGAAATCATTCCTTTTTCATTATATATACATATATATATTAAAGAAGAAATGCTAATTATTAACAACAAACTGGTCATCTTCACTTCTTACAGCCGTTTCAATTAATACTCAATAATTTGATTACAAATTTGTACATTGAATTTATATTTATGTGACATGAGTATAATTTAACCAGAGAAAGAAAGATGTACCTTTGAATGTTATATGTGGGCCTGGGCCTATCAATTCATTTCAGCAGACTGTATATATGTACAAATGAATAATGACAGACGATGGATAGTTGTCAGCTCATTACAGCCGTTTCTCACGCATTTTTTAAATAGAAGAATGAGAAGATTACTTCATTACAAAAAACTGGTATCTTATCTTATGTATATATATCGGCACATTAGGCAAGTGTCTTCTACTATAGCCTCGCGCAAGCCATAGCCATGTGAGTGGATTTGGTAGACGGAAACTGAAAGAAGCCCGTCGTATATGTATATATCTGTATGTGTGTGTCTGCGTTTGTCCCACTTCAATCGCTTGACAGCCGATGTTAGTGTGTTTACGTTCCTGCAAATTAGCAGTTCGGCAAAAGAGACTGACAGTTTTAAGCATACAAAGAATAAACCCTGGGGTCGATTTGTTCCACTAAAGGCGGTGCTCCAGCATGGCCTCAGTCAAATGACTGAAACAAGTAAAAGAGTAAAAGTATATATATATATAAAACATGAAGATACACACTTAGGCAGACATATATACACGCTGACAGATACATGTGTTTGTGTGTAGATTTACAATATACATACGCACACACAAACAGAACAAAATATTACGAAATAAAGTAAAAAATTAATAGAGTTGAGGATCGGGATGGGGGTCGGGGGTTCCAAGATAGAAAGATAGATTTACAGATGGTGGGGGAGGGGTGGATGGTTGCTAAAACAATGAGGGAGGGAGGAGGTGGTAGGATGGAGAATTTGACGGGTGATGGGTGGTCTGTCAGAGATCTGCTGCTGTTGTTGTCGTAACGACTGCTCCCTGAGGCTGATAACAACACTGACATTCCACTGGGTGACCCAGTTTATACGCATACATATACACACATGCGTATATGCATAAATATATATATATATATGACTGAAACAAGTAAAAGAATATGTATATATGTATACATATATATGCAAACTGCACACACACACACACATATATATATATATATATATATATATATATATATATATATACATACATACACGTGTACACGCATATCTATCTTTCTACATACATATACATGTATGTATATTTATATATATACATATATGTATGTATATATATGTATATATATATATATATATATATATATATATGTATGTATATACATACACATTACCCATACTTATATACATTTATACGTATATAATATTTATATATGTATGTATGCATGTACATATATAGAAACATATCCCTACACATATATATATGTGTATATATGTGTGTGTATATATATATATATATATACATAAATATGCATGCAGACACACGCACACACACGTATACATCTAAACACATGTACCCCCCCCCCCCTCGCTAATTTGTCAGTTATGCCTTATTAGCAGCAGCAGCAGCAGTGGGGGTGGAGGAGGTGGATGTAGTGGCGGCGTTGTTGTGTAACCGGAAGTAGTATCCATATCGACAAATCTTGCATGATTGCACCAATTCCTACACCTCCCCCCCCCCCCCCTCTTTCCTCACTTCTTCCTCCGCCAAAGGTTTTTATGTGACGGAACCCACTTTAAGGAATGCCAGCATCCGGTTCTTATTGACCCACCTCCATTCCCACCTGTCCCCTCTACAGCCACCCTGCTGCCGTCTCCCGCCGCCCACCCACGGGACTGTCTGGTTACCCGCTTCTTTCGGCTGCCACCCACGCTACGCCTGGCCGATATTGGAATATTGATAAATGTAGATATGTGTATAGATGTATACGTGTGTGTGTGTGTATGCATGTATGTATGCGTGTATATATGCGTGTATGTATGTGATGCATGTACATATGTATGCGTGTGTGTGTATGTATG
>NC_142955.1:19856932-19861932 GCF_046866305.1 Octopus bimaculoides | reverse complement strand
ACTCTTATTTAAATCGCCAAAATACACTAATAAGAGTTTTGACTGTTATTTCTAGCAGGTAGACATACCTTGCATGTCCTTTCATTGATTTTAATCCTTCAGCAAATACACATACACACACACATATATATATATGACAGGCTTCTTTCAGTTTCCGTCTACCAAATTCACTCACAAGGCTTTGGTAGAAGACACTTGTCCAAGGTGCTACGCAGTGGGACTGAACCCGGAACCATGTGGTTGGGAAGCAAGCTTCTTACCACACAGCTACACCTACCCCTCTCTCTATATATGTGTGTGTGTGTGTGTGTGTGTGTGTGTGTGTGTGTGTATGCATATATATATATTATAATATATGCATATAATATATACGAGCGCGCGCACACACACACTCACACACACACGGTGTGTATTTAACTTCCACCTTCTAAAGTCATAAATACATGTGTATGAATTTGTAATGGCGGATAGCAGTGCCACTTCCGGCGGAAGAAAGCAGGGAGGGCTTTGTTTCCGGCCGGAAGTATTGGCCAACTGACTTCACTCGTGTGATTTTGATCTCGGAATGTGTGTGTGTGTGTACATGTGTGTGTGTGTGTGTGTGTGTACACATATTTGCATATATATATATATATATATATATATATATATATATATATATATATTCATGTATATACACACTCTGCAAACGACAATAAAAATAGGACCACACAATGTAATAAATGTTAAAATGAATATAAACAGAAATTAGATTATTGTGTGTGTGTGTGTGTGTGTGTGTGTGTGTGTGTAAATTCACACATTTGAGACATTTTTATTGCCCCAATCTCCCTGACAGCTCCCGGCGCACTCCATGATGGAGCTGGAGGAGGCGACAGTGGCGGGTGTTTGGGTAGGTCGGTGGACGGGATGGTGTTGGTGGAGGGGGCGGCGAGAAGTGTTTATTGCACAATTGCAACATGCAAGATAAGAACAACAGCAAAAACAGTAGCAGCAGCAGCATTTGTCGTTGTTGTTGTCGCTGTTGTTGTTGTTAGTATTAATGTCGGGGCAGCTGTGCCAAGGGAGAAGATGAACTTTAGCGTCCCCTTTCGATGGTCTGGAAGGGACAATTGTCGACAAAGTTGATCCCGGCAGTGTTTGAACTCGGAGCGACGGGATTACTGCAAAACAACTTATTTATCACTCTAACTACACTGCTGGTCGGTAGTTTATGGACGGCCGTGTGGCAACAGGCTTGATTCCCAACCACATGGCTCCAAGTTCAATCCAGTCGCATGGCACCTCGGGGAAGTATCTTCTACTCGGGCCGACCAATATTTTGTGATTGGATTTGGTAGGCGGAAACTGAAAGAAGCCTGCTGTATATATATATATATATATACAGTAATCTCTCGTCTATCGCGGGTGTTACGCTCCAAATCCCCCCCCCCCCCCGCGATAGGTGAAAATCCGCGAAGTACAAACAATACTGTACTGTATATTTTTTATAATTTGTATATATTTATTTTATTATAAATGCAAAACAACACCATGGAAGAATCAACGTAAGCTTAAATAATAAACTGCGATAAGTGAACCGCGATAGGCGAACCACAATATTATCAGTAGGTGCCTCTTGCTAGCGTCCTTTCTTAGCACTGCAGCCCCACCTGACGAATAAAACTGGCAATATTTTCGGCTCAGCTGCCTGTTGCAGTAAACGTTTGATAAGAATTCTCCAGGCAAGTCTGGCACATAAACTATAAAACTGACCGAAGAGTTGATCATCCGAACGGGGCGGATTTGTTCTTTTCGCAGCCCCTCGCCGGTTCCTGCATTTCAGCTCTTGTTACTCGCAGCCCCTCGATTCTTCTATCAATCGTCACGGTGATAATAACTATAATAATTATTTCTACTGGAAGCACAAGGTCTCAAATTTTGGGGGGAAGGGATTAAGCCGATTACATTGACCCCAGTGCGTAACTGATACTTATTTAATCGACCCTGGAAGGATGAAAGTTGACCTCGGCGGAATTTGAACTCAGAACGTAGCGGCAGACGAAATACCGGTAAGCATTCCGCCCGGCGTGCCACTTTTGGTAATAATTATTCTTTCTACTATAGGCACAAGGCCTGAAATGCTTTGGGGGGGAAGGGGATAGTCGATTATAGCGATCCTAGTGCGTAACTGGTACTTAATTTACCGACCCCGAAAGGACGAAAGGCAAAGTCGACCTCGGCGGAATTTGAACTCAGAACGTAAATGGCGGACGAAATGTCGCTAAGCATTGTCCGTTTCGGTGCCCTAGGAACAATTTCAAAGAATCTGGATGCAATATCGGAGATGTTAGGCATATTAGATATATTAGGGAGCGTCCAAATGGCTGCGGTACCTGGAATGGTTCTTATGCTGAATAACGTATTGTACCCCTGAGCTGTGGGCAGGAGATGAGGCACAATTACACGCAACACGAGCGTTAAAGATTTATGTGTTACACGGGCAAGAAAACAAGGGCGATAAAAGATGTTTTATATCATTAGCCACAGAGACATAATAATAATAATAATAATAATAATAATAATAATAATAATAATAATAATAATAATAATTTATTTATTAACGCACGAGGGTTGGCCAAAACATCGAGGACTGTACTGAATAAATAATCTGATTATATAATCAGAGTTTAACGAATCTGTGTGTGTTTGTGAATGTTTATATGTGTGTGTGTATGTGTAGATGCAGATGTATGCATATGTGTATGGTGTGCGTCTGTGCACGTAGGGTGTGAGTGTATATATGTGCGTGTGTATAGTCTGTGTGTGTGTGAGAGAGAGTTTATGTTCCCCAAGATCCGTTAATCTGCCAAAGTCAATGGACGGGAGAGCGACGGTGTCAGGTGACTTACGGAGATATGACAACCGGAAGTAGTTCTCTCCATTTTCCTTCAATGACCAGGGGGGGGGGTCAGGTGATGGGGGAATGGAAGGGGTGAGACATTTACGGCGCGCGCGTGTATGAACGAATGTCTATATCTACGCATGTGTGTATGTGTGTGTGTATAGCAAATCTGTATAAATGTGATCTGAATGTCTGTCGTCCATGTCTTGGTCTTCCTCCTTCAACTGTCGTCTGCTTCGTTGAATCTATTCACTGTGACAGACGACTCTCGTCACACTTACTCCCTCCACTCTCACCAATACACACAAATAAAGGGGCCAACTCCAACGGTTCCCTAACATAAAGGGCCACTACAGGAAACTAATAAAGGTTCATCAAACTATTTATTCCTTGTTAACTTCTACTTCAATCTTTATTGTAATGACGCCATTAAAATTGGCTTTCAATGACTCTACCTCCCCTTCATCCTTCTTGGTGGTTGCTCCACTCCCCCTCTCTTTGTTACCTTGCGCTTCTCTATGTCCCTCTCTCCCTTCCCCTCTCTCTCACCATTCCCCACCTTCTTCTCTATCTCTGATCTTTTCCCTTTCTTTTAACTTCTCCGCTTTTATTCCCCGCTTCTTCTTCTTCTTCTTCTTCTTCTTCTTCTTCTCTCATTATCCCTCTCATTAATGTATGTATGTATGTGTGTGGTAAGAAGTTAGCTTCCCACCCACATGGTTCCGGGTTCAGTCCCACTGCGTGACACGCTGGGTAAGTGCCTTGTGAGCGGATTTGGTAGGCGGAAACTGAAAGAAGCCCGTCGTATATATATATATATATATATTTCAAAATGCTTCTGTATGTGTTTTAAAATATATTTAACAATTCTGAGTTTTACGTCACCGAACGCCCGTGGAAGTTTCCGTTGAAAAAGGAAATATCCACTGTGCATAATATAATGTATTCCTAGATACACTATGTCTGAATAAATGACGGGATGGACATGTCTGAAATATAACCACCACCACAATTCATTACTCAAAGTAAACATCATCAACGTCCATAACCCGCGGGGTTTGTGGGGGGGGGGAGGCCCTGAAGCCTTCCCTCGCCCGACATCACACCACCGCCAACGCCACCACTACTGAATTCCGCCCCCCCCCCATCCACACCCACTCCTAATTCTACATCCACCTCACCCCTACCTCCCCCACTTCACCCCCAACCAACAAAATCTATTTTATTTTCCCAATAAAAGAAACGAGCCAAGGTTTTCTATGAAGATAAAGGATTGGGTTTTAAGATGGCGGAAAGATTAGTGAGTGGGGTGGGGGAGGTGGAAGTGGGGGGTGATGGGGGTGGGGCTAATGGCGGATTATTGGAATATAGAAATGAATGACAGGAAACATGTGGTAACACTGATGGTGGTGGTGGCGATGGAGGTGGTGGTAGTGATGGAAGTGGTGGTGGTGGTTATGATGGTGGTGGTGGAGGTGGCTGTGGGGATAATCGTGGTGGTGGTGGTGGTGGTTGCGATGACTTGAGAAAAAAATGTTCTCCTTAATCTTAAGACAGCATCTGTTAGGATGCTAGAAACGGCAGCCAAACCTCCCTCATATCACAGCCTTCTCTTTTATGTATGTGTGAACCAAGGAAGGAGATCTCTATAAGGTAGCTAGACCTGGTAGAAATAGCAGCTAAATCTCCTCCAAATCACACCCTAGTGTCTTTACAGGAAATAGGACGGGATGGGCAAGGCTGGAAAACCTTTGCTCATAGGTTTGCTAGATCAGGGCTGACCTAGGGTTAAACAATAACGACGACGACGTCATAGAAATAAAGAAAAAAAGTGTCTCTTCGCATCCACTCCGTCCCTTTCTCATTTGGGTGTCCTTTAAAGAGGGGTTAATTACTGACGGGACACGTGACAGAGTCGACGCAGGCGCGTGTTCATATCACGTGTCCTGTGTCGTGAAGATCGTGGACTGAAGACAGCGGTGGAGGGGGCAGCGGGGGTGGGGGGAAGATGGTGTGCATAATAACTGATAAAGACATTTAAAAAATCTTTTTATTCCCCCCCCCCCTCCAACCCCGAAATTGCCGGCCTTGTGCCAAAATTTTCTTAAAAAGGCGG
>NC_142955.1:19824432-19829432 GCF_046866305.1 Octopus bimaculoides | reverse complement strand
ATCGCGTGCAATCGAACATGCTTATCGCTTGTTTACTGTTTATCGCTTGTTTACTGTTTATCGTGTGTTTACTGGGGGGTTTTTTCGTGTGTTTATCGTCATGTTTAATGTGTTAATAAAACACAAGGCTTCTATACATAAAACATAGTTTATATAATTTGGAATGTATAAATTATGTACACATCATTGATACGTGCCTCACGGCATGAATGAATCTTCTCATCTACGTGCACATCTGTGTGTGTGTGTGTGTGTGTGTGTGTGTGTGTGTGTGTGTGTGTGTGTGTGTGTGTGTGTATGTATGTATGTATGTATGTATATTTGTATGTATGTATGTACGATGGAGCCGAAAGTTCCAAGACATCCCCATACGTCTCTGAGCATCCCTGAGATGCATGTTAGAACTCTCTCTCCCTCCTCCTATCTCTCTCTTTCTCTCTATTTCTCGTTTATATATATGTGTGCATGTGGAGTGTGTGTGTATGTGTATGGTGTATATATGTATGTATATAAATATACATGTGAGCACATAGGTGCAAAACAAGTGGAAAAAATAGCGACCAAATGCTAAAAGCAGAGTAAAATATTATTTTATTGTAGCCGAGAAGAGTTCATGGCCCAGAGCCTCACGTAATCGTTCGTCAGACGTGAATATTAAAAACAATTTATAATTTGTAAATACTTTTATTTTAAAGTATTCATGATTATCGACTCAAGATGTTTTATCGATGTTTCAATACAAAAGTTCATACCAAGAAATCAAACACTACAGACACACACACACACACGCACGCACACGCCCCCCCCCCCCACCACAACAATTCTTAAACAGAATATTGACAGTAACTTCCAAGTTTTGCCAAATTAGTCTATCGTCGAAAGAAACTTCGAAGTCACTATCCTCAATAATATTGTACTCTACGAAAGTACACAATAACCCATCAGATTAATGTAACATTGTTTTTATTATAACTAAACATATAAACAAGCAAGCACCATGTGTGTGTGTGTGTGTGTGTGTGTGTGTGTGTGTGTGTAAGTGCATATACGCACACACATATACCTCTACATATACACGCACATTAACGCCCTCCCCCCCAACACACTTACACACATGTTCAGAATTAGGTCGTCACTCCTTCTCTAGTTGTTGATTTAATTCATGCTTTTATTTAACCCCAGGCCATCACTTATCCTGTGGACCAAGGATTCAAAGAATTCCAGCCACGACCATCCTATCTCATTCTATATCAATGTCTAATCATCTAATTCATAGCCTTCTTTTTATATCAGTGGGATTTGACTGCCATTTCTACCTGGACGGGCGACCATCTCCAGCTGCCGCTGTTATGTTGTTGTTGTTGTTGTTGTTGTTGTTGAACACTCCAGAAGGTGGTTTCCGAAAACAACTCAAGTATTTTGGGAAAAATCTATTTGCGACGGAAAATTCCTCGTTGTTTATTATTTGAGGCCTTCCGTACTTTACATGGCCCAATCGCTGCCATCACCTTCTTCTTCTTCTTCTTCTTCTTCTTCTTCTTCTTCTTCTCCTTACTTTTTCTTCTTCTTCTTCTTCTTCTTCTTCTTCTTCTTCTTCTTTTTTTTTTTCTTCTTCTTCTTCTTCTTCTTTTTCTTCTTCTTCTTCTTCTTCTTCTTCTTCTTCTCCTTACTTTTTCTTCTTCTTCTTCTTCTTCTTCTTCTTCTTCTTCTTCTTACTTTTTCTTCTTCTTCTTCTTCTTCTTCTTCTTCTTCTTCTTCTTCTTCTTCTTCTTCTTCTCCTTACTTTTTCTTCTTTTTTCTTCTTCTTCTTTTGTCTTCTTTTTCTTCTACTTCTTCTCCATTCTTCTTCTTCCTCCTTTTCTTCTTCTTCTTCTTCTTCTTCTTCTTCTTCTTCTTCTTCTTCTTCTTCTTCTCGTCAATTATCGTCATCACGTCTGTATGTATGTATGTATGTATGTATGTATGTATGTATAGACGGCTGTATGGGTGGATGGATCGATCTATTGACCGATGGCTATATGTATGCACATGTGCATATATATACGAATGTAGTCTTTGATTCTACTGGGGCGCTTCCCACAAACAAGTTCACAAACATCCATCTCTCCATGCCTAAATACCAGTCTTGAGAAATTAGGCTTCTCAAAATCGGAAAGGAGAAAGCTAATTCGAAGACTACAGATTCAATCCATCACTGGAACAGCAAAAATCTGTGAAACTTTCCAGAAGTTTATCATATAAATATATATGAGAATGCACCTAGTTACAGGGATTTTTCCATCTTCAGGCACCCACATTCTGGTTATCTCTATTTCCAGATCGTTTTTTTTTTCTAATCTCGTTAATTATTCTGTTTATATGCGAGACACATTTTCATCTTTTAAAACTGATGCTTCGATTGGGAGGCCACGTGCTTTCCTGGTGGTTCTTGATAACAATATCTGGCTTTTTACATTGATCTCTGTGTGTAAAGTTATTAATATTAGAATCGAGTAATAGAGTCGATTTGTTCAGCTAACCCAGCCAACAAATTTCTGGCATTGTAACTTAACTGACAGCATTGTTAGCACGTCAGAAGGAAATTCCTTTCAGAATGTCTTCCCGCTCTTTACGTTCTGAGTTCAAATGCCGCCGAGGTCGACTTTGCCTTTCATCCTTTCGGGGTCGGTAAATTAGGTACCAGTAAAACATTGGGGTCACTCTAATCGACTAGTCCCCTCTCGCCAAATTTCAGGCCTTGTGCCTTCAGTAGAAAGGATTATTATTATTATTATGTTAAAACGAATTAATTATTATTATTATTATTATTATTATTTATTTTTAATCTGCATGTCTGTTACAATCACTTGCCGAGACACAACCAGCGTCCTGGGGCGAGTGAAGGATAAGAAGTGCTTACAGTATGACTGAAAGCTTGGGGAGGGGAAGTGGCAGGGGCAGTAGCGAAATATCTTCATGTAATAAAACACTATTTAAATTGATAGGGTTTTTCTAAGGATGTGGGCCATACTTGTCAGCACAATCTTTTGGATTTCTCTGAGACATGGCTCTCCTGGGATGTTGTCTACATGTTTCTGACAGCGCCCCCTTTCTTTTTAATATACCTAGAGCATCTACAATAACAGAAACAGTTTTTGCTTTAAGATGCCACATTTTTTTGTATTTTATTTCCAGGTCCTTAAATTCACTAAGTTTGTCAAATTCCTTTACAGATACACTTTTATCAGTGGGAACATTTATATCTGTTAGTCTACAAGTATTTTCTTGCCTGGCTTTAATAATTATGTCTGGTCGATTAGCCTGGATCGTTTTATCAGTGTTTACTGGAAAATCTCAGATTATAGTGACCTTCAGCGACTGGCTCAGGATAATGTTCATACCAGTAAGCAGGAGTGCCGATTTTGTAGTGTTTACATATTTTCCAATGTAAATACTGTCCTACGCTATCGTGACGAGTTTTGTATTCGTTGGACATCCGGAAATAGTTGGTTTATTGTTTCGTCAAATGTGCCGCAGAATCTGCATTTAGGATCAAAACCGTTTTGAAGAACGTTAGCCTGGTAGTTTTTGTGAACAAGCTTTGGACTTGTGGCGCCTTCAGTCTCTGCTTTCAGTCTTGAACTTCTCAGCCACTGATAGGTTGTTGTTTGATCTACATCAGCATTTCGACTTCGTAGTATATACTGTGCATGCAGAGGCTTCTGGCTCTATCGCTCCTCCGTTTGTTTCTGTCCGTTCCGTTTTGCAGTCTGCTTGACCCATTTTGCGTGTTTTGTAGCAGTGGTTTCGGGTTCTTCAACTATTTCAGGGTTAATGCCAAGTTCCCTTGCGAATTTGCAATCTTCCTCGACAATAAAATGAGATTTTTTTTTTTTGTGGCTTTCGTGTTTGTACACAAGCCACAGCATCCAGTCCTCTGTGCTAGTTAAGGACCTGTTCATTGCTCTCGTGAAGGTCTTATAGCACAGTTCTACCTGCATCACTCTCTACCAGCACCACTCTCAAAATCCCAGCTGCCCCCAACAGAGCAGCCCTCGCGGCCTGCTTTGCCCTCATGATAGTTGCAATTTCTCCGGCATATTTCTCGAACCTGGTTATCAGAGCCCCGAGTGTCCCTCGGCGCTTTCATTGCACAACTGGAAGAATTCACTTCTAGTCACATACAATGATGTAGTCCTAGATACACTATGTTAGCACTGACATGAGGCTGTACAACAACACCACAAACGACAAATACGATGGGATGGTACATTCTCGAAGGACATTCCTAGATAGACAGTGACTTCCTACATGATGAGTGCCAACAGGTGGCGCAGCGCTCATCAGTACACTACCACCATCAATATTATCACCGAAACCAGCACCACCACCACCACCACCATCATCTCCTTATCATGTCTCTCTCTTTCAAGATAACATAACTTCCGGTCAATCTCTTCTACCTTCAGCTTCCGACATCTTAACATGAGAAAAAAATGTACATATATATGTATATGTGCGTATGTATGAGTGTGTGTGTGTATCTGTATGTATGTATATGCGTACGTGTGCATGTTTGTGTGCTTGTGTGTATGCATGTGTGTGTATTCATGCATACATACTCACACATACGCGCATATATATATATATATATATATATATATATATATATATATATGAGTTTGTGTATGTGTGTATGTGTATGTTCGATGTGTGTATGTGTGCGTGCGTGCGTGCGTGCTTTACCTACATCCGCGCACACGCAGAGACAGACGGACAGATACGGGGAGGAACGAAGATACATTTCCTGACAGACAGCAACAAGTGGATTTCCACAACATTCCAAATTGATAGTGTCACGTGATACCTACCTCCCCTCTACTCCCCACTCACACATCTACCCACAATTCTTTCAACCCCTCCCCTCTTTACCCCTATTGTCGACAATGGCGAGTGTTGCCACGAAATGGTCGTTTGATATGCTAGAAGTAACAGCTGCTGTCCCACCAATCACGCCTCAT
>NC_142955.1:19811932-19819432 GCF_046866305.1 Octopus bimaculoides | reverse complement strand
ACCCTCACCCCTCATTGCTGTCCCCTTCTAACAAGACCCAACAGTTGTGGTTATTTAAGTGGTCACCTCATTTTTGGTGACGGCTGTGTAAATACGCACGCGCGCACACACACATACAGAGTCGCAGACTCATACACAGACACATGCACAATATACATACGCATACACACACACGGACATACACACACAACACACAAACACACACATCCCACACACACACACATATATATATATATATATATATATATATATATATATATATATATATATACACACACGCCCGCATAATCTCACAGCACAACAAATGCATACGCATATACATACATATATATATATATAAGAAACAGAGACACACAGACACACACATATGCAATATAGAGATACAAGCACACAAATACTCATACACACACACACATCACACACACATGCATACACACAAGTACACACACCTCACTCCCCTGCCCTTCCCAACACCTCCCGCTCGCGTCCGACTCCCACCACACCCCCAACCTCCTCCCCCTCCACTTACTCTACAAAAACAAAAACCCTCGCCGTGGTGGTGGTGGTGGTGGTGGTGGCGGTTGTAATTTACTGTGACGACAAGACCTAACAGGGATAAACATGGCCGTGAGATGTGCTCCTGGCCACCACTTCCACCACCGGAATTAGAAAACACGACTCGACCCTTAACGATTTCAAAAACTGATACACACACACACACACACACACACACACACACACACACACACACACACACACACACACACACACACACACACACACACATACACACACACACACAACAGGACTGTGCGATACTTTTTAGACCAATGTGACAATGTGTGTTTGTGTGTGTCTGAGTGTGTGAACGTATGTGTGGGGGTGAGTACTTGTGTGTGTGTGTGTGTATCTTTTAATTTTCAGGCATTGTACTGCGGCCATGCTGGGGCACCATCTTAAAGGGTTTAGTGGAAGTAATCGACCCCAGTACTTGTTTTATCAGCGTCTTACGCCGAACCGCTAAGTTACGGAGATGTAAACAAACCACGGCCGGTTGTTAGGTGATGGTGGGACGCCATGTATATCTATCTATCTATCTATATATCTATCTATCTATTTATCTATATATATATATATATATATATATTTATCTGTTTGTCTGTCTATCTCTCTCTTTCTCTATCTATCTATTTCTCTGGTTTTTCTATGTCTATCTCAAACTTTCTGTCCTTCACCATCTCCACCACCACCACCACCACCACCACCACCACAACAACAACAACAACAATAACAATTACAACAACAACAACAACTTCTTGACGTTGCAATCAACTGACAAATTATGTTTTTTTATATATTTCAGGTGATTGGTGAATTTTTAGAAGACTGGACGTAACTCGGATTTGATCCCGCGTCACATCATCAGAGAAGGTAGTGTGTGTGTGTGTGTGCGTAGTATGGCCTGTGTTGAACTGAAAGCAGTCAGACTGATGCAACTGCGACGAAGTGGTGGAGCGGTGCTGAAGAGAGGAGACGATGACAACGGCCGATCGCCACTGAAAGGCTCTTCGACGACATCGGAGGACAGCGAAATGGTGGTGGACAGCTACAGATGTTCTGGTTCGGTGACATCGGAGGAGATGGACGGCGGTGAGGTGGTGGTCACCAGTAGGAAAGGAGAACGACACGACGAGGACGTCGACAATGATGACGATGACGACTGCGACATGAACGACGACAATGTATTTTCTCCGGAAATCTCGACACTCCCAACTTCCTCCTCCACCCCTCCTCCTCCTCCTCCTCTTGCTGCTGCTACTGTTCCTGGTGGTGGCGGTGGTGGTGGTGTCTTGAATCCGGAGAAGATGAATATCCTGGGGGAGAAGAAGTCGGCGGCGGCGGGTAGCGGCGGTGACGTTGTGGTGGTGACGGGACTCCCAAGACGCTGCGGAAGTCATGGACCCATCGACTCTCAAGCAGACGGAATTCTGGGTAAATGTGCAATCCTTGCAGACACCAAAGACCCGAACTTGACTTCCGGCAAGGCCGGCCTCGTCATCAATAAACCTTTGGCTAACAACAACCACAACAACAACAACAACATTAAAAATAGCAACAACAACATCATCGACAACAACAACAAAAACAACAAAGAGATGCCAGCCAACTCCCCGCCCCCACACAGCTTATCCCCATCTTCCTCCACCTCCTCCCTCTTCGTTTCCTCTCCTTCCTCTTCCCCATACCCTCCCTCACCGGCGGCCATTATCCACGGTGGAGGCGGTGGTGGGTCGTCGTCATCGGCGTCGGCGTCAGCGGCGGCGGTGGCGGGGGCCACACCCGGATTTTTCTGCCTGAAGAGCGGCGCCTACCCGTTGATCGCGTCGCGTGAGCTGGGTACGCGTTCGGCCAGCTACAGCTCCGAGAACCCTCTGGACCTGCGCAACAAAGTTCCCGCCATTCGACGCCGCTTCAGCGACGCCATTACAGAGATGCCGATCCGCAAGATGGCGCGGCGGATGTTTACCAATAGTCGTGAACGCTGGCGACAACAGAACGTTAACGGAGCCTTCGCAGAGTTGCGTCGGTTGGTGCCCACCCATCCACCCGACAAAAAACTCAGCAAGAATGAGATTCTGCGCTTGGCCATCCGGTATATCAATCTGCTGACTCAAGTTATCGACTACCAAAAGACAGCCGAAGACGGCGCCTTTGAATGCGAGCCGAAGAAGAAGAAGAATAGTATTATAGCAGACGCCGCTGGGAAACTTCGAGGCAGTGGTGGCGGCGGCGGGGGCGGGGGCAGTGGGGGTGGTGGTCGGCTTGCGACCCGCATCGAGGCCATAATGGCTGTGAACGACAGCAGTGACCCCAGTTCGAACCACCGACATCGGGTTTTCCATCAACAGCACATCTACAACCCGAACCTGAACCGACAGCAATACCACCACCAACACCAACACCAGCATCATCATCATCATCACCACCACCACCATCATCGTCACAACACCAACAACAACAATAATAGCAACAACAACAACAACAACAACAGCAACGAAAATTTGAATTGTCACGACAGACTCGCTGACGAGGGCGACGCAGACGGCAGCTTACAACACTCCACTCTCTCAGGAGCACTCAACCACAACAGCAACAGTAACAACAGCCACAACAACCACAACCACAACAACAACAACAACAATGTAATCCACATCACGAAAATAGAAGATGATTACAGCGAGGTGATGTCGCAGGGGCCATCGCCAGCGTCCAGTTATTTTGATGACACCAGTGAAGACGAATCCTGTATTTGAACCCGAGAACTCGATAATTCAGTATCAAGGCTCGCCCTATTTGATTCCTCCTCCTCCTCCCCCCCTCCTCCTCACCCCTCCTCCTCCTCCTCCTCACCCCCACCCCCCAGTGGATTCTTTTCTTCTGAAATATTCCAGAACTTCCCAGAAACTGATTTTTACACAAAAGAATCATTTTCGTTTTGTTTTCACTTCTTTTTTTTTTCAAAATAAAAAAAAAAAAAGAATCCCTGTTCAATTAATTTCAATAACGATTTTGAGATCGATCATTAAGTCCTGCCTGATCAGTACTGATTAATTCTCGTCTAATCTAAATAATTCTAGTTAACTCTCTGACAGTATCTAATCAACTTTACTCAAGTCGAAGCCGAACCCATGTTCCCGTCCAACTGTAGCTCATCTTGATATAATCCCGGCTCAACTCATGCGAAACCAGATTATCTTTGATATAATCACGGCTCAACTCTAGTTAAACCTGATCATCTTTAATAAGATTTTGGCTCAAATCCAGTTGAACCAGTTTATCATTAATATAATCCGAGCTCAAATCCAGTTGATAGAGGACAGTTATAATAATACCGTTGGTCAGATGTAAACAATAATAGTTTTTCTTTTTCGAGTTTCACTTCCGGGGAGGCAAAATAAAGGGCCTATCGCAGAAGATGGCAAATAGAAGCAGGGCCCATGGAGATTTTTTTTAAGGATGGAGGGGGGGGATACACTTCAGGCATAGGACGAGTCACTGTAGAAGGTTGTTTAGCCTAAGGTCAGTCACGACCCCAAGACCAAAGGTCAAAAATGTATCAACTGTGATTATCTTGTCAGTTATTCAGACCTGGTCTATCTAGGATCACATTATCTGTGTCCTTTGTTGATGTTGTTGTTGTTTAAGCCCAGGTCGGTCCTGATCCAACAGAGCTATAATCAAAGGCGTTACAGCCGTGACCTTCCCATCTTCTACACAGACCTAGTGTACCTAGGACCACATTACCTAATGCGACCTTCTTTGTTGTTGCTTCTATTCTTTAGCCCAAGGAAAGACATGCATCCACAGATCTATAGTTTATTTCTTCGAAGACCATCTCCGCTTATTTTGAGACACAATACATCTAGGACTACATCAACGAATGTGCATGTGCTGTTTGCTTTTGCCTTTCTTTATACAGGAAATATGAACACTAAGTCCTTTATAATATCATGATACTCGTCATATAATGTCCTCTGCATATGGTACTCTACGATACAGGGTACTCTATATTATGTAGAGTACATTAAGCCTTCTCTCTCTCTCTCTCTCTCTCTCTCTCTATATATATATATATATATATATATATATATATATATTCTATATATATATATTCTCTAACTGAGAATTACATTACGGGCACACACATCTGTGGGATACTCAGCCAGTTACACGCTAATTCAAAGAAGCTGGGTGGGGGGTGGTCATGAAAAGGATGAAATACTAAATAATAGGGGCTTACATCGAGTATCAACGACAACAATAACAACGATGAAATCCCTACTAGGGGCTAGGGGTCAGTAAATAAGGGCCAATCAACAAACCCTACAAATATTCGGTGGGGTGGAAGTTTGCTCTGATGACGAAGACAAACTGACTATCGTCCTGGGGTTTGTCGCTCCCCCAACCCTACCGCTGACCCGTTTAGGGTCGGGCAAAGGTCATTACGTTTATTGTTTTGACGACGGTGATGATGATGGTGATTGTGATGACGATGATGATGATGATGATGACGACAATGACGACGACGACGATGATGATGATGATAATAGTGATGACGCTAATGCTGACAATGATGATAACGATGATGATGATGATGATGTGATGGCGGTGATGTTAATGATGAAAACAATACGTTGATAACGACGATGATGTCCAAAAGATCTGAGTTCAAATCCTGCCGGGAAAGGCTTCACATTTCCACCCGTTCTTTTGAGATTAATAAAGTAGTGTACCAGTTATCTACGAGGTATCGGGTTCGTTATAACCGACTGTGCGCCTCCCATCCCACCAGGACCACCACTCTGGTCCTTGTTAAAAATCAATATTTTTTTTTTCCTATTTCCAGACATGGTTGATCCCATTGTTTAAAATGAGGGGGAGACAGGAAGTGGATACGTAATGCTTAATAATGCCTCTAAGTGGTTGATAAACCTGCTAAATAAAGCAGCGGAAATATCCCTCAAATCATAAATTACAGTTTTGAATAATAATAAAAAGAAAATGGAGAAACGTCTGAATAAAAGATGGGATGGTCATGGCGGGAACGTCTGTTGGATCAGGACTGACCTGGGTTTAAACAACAACAACAACAAAGGACGCATTGTCCGAGATTCAAAGGCTGGATGGTCACGGCTGAAATACCTGTGATCAAAGATGTTCCAGCCATGATCTTTCCATCTGTTTTTTCAGGCATAGTGTATCTAGGACTACATTATTCAGTGTGTCCTTCATTTTTTACAACAGCAAAGTGTCATTTGAGGGAGATTTCTCCTTCCTTTCTAACAGATTAAACAACCACCTAGAAGTTCCCTTGTTACTTGCGCACAGTTTATGCAAATCACCTCAGTATATAACTGGTATCTTATGATCCCTTGTCATCGAATGAGCCACAACGGTGACCCGGCACGATTTGAGTTCAACTAGTCCGAAAAAATAACTGTGGGGAGGGTCAGGTCGGGTTAGGTCAACACCGCGAGGTCAGCATGGTGAGGTCAGCATGGTGAGGTCACCACGGTGTAGCTATCTCGTAAGTCACGTGGTCATTAAAGGTAAACCTTCGGGAGAAATGTTTGACCCAGATGGAAAGGGTTACCGTTCGGACATTGAGGTGGAGGTGTGGGTGGGAGATTGGTCGGTGAGTAAGGGTCAGTGGATGACCTCAGAAAGGTCACTGCATTGAGGTCGTGACCTCTGTATGTAATTCTAGAGATTTCTATTAAAGCACAGTAATCCTCTTAATATTGTTGTTGTTGTTGTTATTGTTGTTGTCGTCGCCATAGCTACGAATTCAGTTCACAGGAAACAATTAAAAAGCAAAGGGCCAAAGGAGCTGACCTTGTCCTTGTGGAGCCCCCGGGGGTATATATATTTTTTTATCTTTTAGTCAGGAGGGAGGTGCGAGGCTCCTGGGATAGGTGGGTGGGGCGGTATTGGAGAGGGAGGGAGGGAGGGAAGGAGAAAGTGGAGAGAGTACCCCTAATCCAACCTTCAATGCTTGCAATAGAGTAGGGTCTACTAAAAGCCCCCCCCTCCAGGGACCAGGTGGTGTGAAACTGAGTCTGTCAGCCATGTAGGTCACAGCGGGATTTGAACCTAGAATGCAAAAAGCTGAATCAAATACCACAAGGTACTTGGACTTCCCCCCCACTGTCCCCATATTGACCCGAAAGGAAGAAGGGCAAAGTTCACTTCGGAAGGATTCGAGTACGGAGTGTAGAGGGCCGGAGCAAATAGCACAAGGCGTTTTATCCGGTGCTCCAACGACCTTGCCACTTCATAGTGAAAGCATGTAGCTTAATGGTTAGGGTGTTCGGCTCGTGATCGTAGTGTAGAGAGATCGATTCCTGGTGGCGCGTTCTGTCCTTGAACAAGACACTTTGTTTCACATTGCTTCAGTCCACTCAGATGGCAAAAATGAGTTGTACCTGTAATTCACAAGAGGCCAACCTTGTCGCATTCTGGGTCATGCTGAATCTGTCTGAGAAGTACGTTAAGGGTACACATGTGTCTGTGGAGTACTCAGCCGCCAGTTCTTTGATCCCATGCTGAGACCAGTTCTTGTCCTTCGACGCAAAGAATTCCGTCTGGTGGAGATTCCATTTTCTCTTGGTTAATGATTTGTCACGAGCGCGGGAAGCGAGCCAATCGACCGGAACAAGTGATAATCCGAGCGAGACATTTTTCTGCAATCTAAACGTGCATCAGCAATGGTTAAGCAAGGGCCTCCATCCGGGACCTGTTGCCAGACATGGGCATTTCCAACATAAGGTGATGCTCTGCGTCTGGAGGAATTATCAGGGGATAATTCACTTCCAGTTTGTTCCGGACAGTTGAAACATCGATGCCAACCTATAGTCCTAAAAGTTGGAGTGGATGTATGCCATTCTGAGGCAAAAATAACTGCTATTGGTTAACAGAAACCGATCTCTTCGGCAGCAA
>NC_142955.1:19796932-19799432 GCF_046866305.1 Octopus bimaculoides | reverse complement strand
CCGCAGAAACCCGCGATATACTGAGGAGTCCGTGATATAAATTCACATATATTAACCAGAAAAATCCGCGATGTACTGAGTGCGCGATAAGAGAAACCACAATATGGCGAGGAATTACTGTATATTGTTGGTCTCTTCAGAATTTTACAAACGTTCGTGAGACTGTGAACTAAATCTTTGTTGAAATATCTTGAAACACACACATGTGGGTTCGAGTCCCGCGGACAACCGTCACCTTTTTCAAACCAGTATTTATATGGTATCGTTTATAGCTTTATGTGTGTGTGCTTCGAGATATTGCTTATAATAATATATGAGTGTGTGTATGTGTGTGTGTGCGCGCGTTATATGTAAATATACGTGCATGCACACATACAGAAAGAGATAGATAGATAGATAGATAGATAGATAGATAGATAGATATGCATGACATATACACATACATACACATAAGCATGTATATAAGTATATGTATATAATATATATGGATATATGTATATATGAGTGTGTGTATATATACATACATACACACACACACACACATACAAACACATATATACACATGTATGCATGTATGTATGTAGATATATGTATACGTAGATGCATCGACAGATATATGTGTGAAGGTGAGTGGGGGGGAGAGTGGAATGGAGGTGAAAGACAGCCGATCCTCGTGGGAAGAAGATGACCAACAGAGGTGGAAATTGTCTGTTGTTAGAGGCAGAGGGGGAGGAGGGGGACGAGGGGAGGAGGGAGGAAGGATAGAAGGTTATGTCAGACTAGCACTGCTGCCCCGCTTCTACGTGTGTTTGTGTATATATATATATATATATATATATATATATATATATATATATATATATATATACACCTATACATATATATATATATATGTATATATATATATATATATATATATATATATATATATATATATATATATATATATATATATATATGTATGTATGTATATATAAATATACCGGAGTAAGTATATTTTTGCTGCTTTTAGATAAGTATATATAAATATATATATATATACATATATATATATATATACACATACACACATGTATATATGCTTATCTATATACATATATATATATATATATTCATGTACATATGTATAAATGTTTGTATATTTGTGTATACATATATACATATATACATATATGTATGTATGTATGTATGTATGTATGTATGTATGTATATGTATGTATGCATGGGTGTATATATATAGTTATTAACTGATAAGACAGTAATTATCTATGTATCTATTTTCCTTTGCGTGTATATATGTATGTGTGTACATACAGCCATATATATATATATATATATATATATATATATATATATATACATATGTGTGTGTGTGTATGTGTGTAGTGTAGCTAAGTACATATATATATATATATATATATGTATGTATGTATGCATGCATGCATGTATGTGTGCGCGTGTGTTCAGAAATGAGTGTGGGGTGGAGGAGCTGTACAAAAGGAAAGCTGTGTAGCCCTGCGAGACCCCCCACGTTTTACGTGGGGCTATTTAGAAACTCAGATAGCTGGGTATCTTTCTCTCCGATTGCCGGATTTCTTGGGTCCCTGTTCACACACACCGCTCACATGTGTCAGTGGGACAGAGTGTTAGCTTGGGGGATGTGTTTTGGTCTGTCTGTTTGTCTGTCTGTGTGTCACTCTCTCTCTCTCTCTCTCACTTTCTATTTCTCTTTCTTCCTCTCTCTATATATACATGTATGCATATGTACACACTCACACACACACACTTATAAATTGAGGATATAATCATTAGAATGTATGTGTATGTATGTATGTATGTATGTATGTATGCATGCATGTATATATGTGTGCGCGTATGTGTGTATACACACATAAATATATATGTATGTATCTGTGTATATTTCGTATATGTATACATATGCATACATATATATATATATATATATATATATATATATATATATATATATATTATATATATATATATATACATATACATATATATATATATATATATATATATATATATATATATATATATATATATATGTGTGCGTGCGTGTGTGTGTGTATATATGTATGTTTGCTTGTATATTGTCCATCTTTCTTTTCTTTCAGGACAGTCCTAAGGACTGGACGTATTCTATATCGCTCTTCTATCTTTTCCCTTTTCGAAGAAAACATTTCTCCAGCCTTCGCTATTTTACTCTCGTTCTAGTCTAACGATCTTCCATATTTGTTTCCGTTCGGTTTTCTTGCATGTCTCCACTGTCCTTTTTCTGTTCCCAGCTTTGACCCTCCATAAATCCCAAATTTTATTTTGGTATTTATGGGAAAAACTGACTTCGAAGACTCATATTGTCGTTCAATGCTCGAAATGAGGAGCAGATAAACAGCCGACAACTAATGAAGGGTCGTTCTTTGTGTTACCTGTCCTGTTTTTCATTTGTTTCTCTCGTTGTTTGCCTATTGAACTCATT
>NC_142955.1:19766932-19786932 GCF_046866305.1 Octopus bimaculoides | reverse complement strand
ATATATTATGTATGTATATATATGTATGTATGTACGTATACATACATACATACATACATACATACATACACATAAGACATGCATATACACTAGACTGAAAGGAGATACAATATACACATTAAATATATATATATATATATATATATGTGTGTGTGTGTGTTTGTGTACATATATATATTAATTCTTCGAAACGCCGGAGTTTTAATGGTGGCAGCTGATGAAGGGGATGTTTCTATGTGGCCTGCTTGTTTGTTGCACCTTGTTTACCATTTTGTCCTTGTTCTTTTGCCACGTCATGTACCCAGTTATGTATCTATATGTACATGTAGATGAACGTATAAACATACATGTACATATATATGCATATACTCATATATTGTTTATATATATATATATATATACACACAGATAAATATATGTAGGGTTGTTTATATATGTGTCCCTATGTGTGTGTGTTCCAATTATTTTTCTCTTTTTGCCTTATAGTGGGAACCTAGCAAACCTACAAACACATACATATACATATATATTTACACACACACACACACACACACACACACACGCATGCCTGACATTCACTGCTATAATTGGTGTCAAGGACTTACCATAACAGATTCTGTTCAAATATCACACTACACATACGTACACACACGTACACACGTACACACGCACGCACAACTCGTTAACGCCCACTGTTTTTCTTGCTGCTTATAAATAGGCCTCATGACTAAAGATTTTTACATTTTTGCTGCTCTTTGAACGAACTCAACTCAGAGACCAACACCTCAGGCTGACATTCAAACACAATTATTGACTTTGGTAAGTCTTTTTCTTGATAATTATTTTAATTAACAATTTAGTAATTCATTTACTTCGTTAAATATACATTAGACTTATTTCAAACATAAATATACTGTTTTATAGAAAATTATTTTATTTTCAGGCAGTATCTTATAGACTAGAAGCTGTTAAACCTCGCCAGGATTTGATCCCAGAACATAGAGCTTGAATAAATACCATATAACATAACTGAAGTATTACTCTTTTAGTCTGGTAGATATTTTAACTGAACCTATTTGTCGAACTGCTAGGTTAGAAAATATACCAGATATTTTAATTGTATTGGGAGTACTAACACATTTACACCATGTTTGAATGATGGGAACTATATATATATATATATATATATATATATATATATCGAAATATTAATATTTCTAAATCTCTCAGAAGAAGACTAGGGCAGCGGTACTGGATATTAATAGTTATCGCCAAGCCAACATGGCAGTCCAAGAAAATAGGACGAATGCTACTGTCGATTATTAGTTCCAAGAGGCCATCGCCTCTAGCTAGCTATGTGACACGTGAACCAGCTAGCTAGAGGCGATGGCCTCTTGGAGCTAATCAACAGCAGCATTCGTCCTATTTTCCTGGACTGCCATGTTGGCTTGGCGATAACTATTAATATATATATATAATTATACATAATTATACATACATAGGCACAGGAGTGGGTGTGTAGTAAGTAGCTTGCTTACCAACCACTCTGTTCCGGGTTCACTGCGTAACCAAAGGCTTGTAAGTGGATTTGGTAGACGGACACTGAAAGAAGCCCGCCGTGTATATATATTTGTGTGTCTGTGTTTGTCACCCCACCGTCGCTGACGACTGATGCTAATGTGCTTACGTCCCCGTAATCTAGCGGTTCGGCAAAAGAGACCGATAGAATAAGTACTCGGCTTACAACGAATAAGTCCCGGGGTCGATTAGTTCGACTAAAAGCGATGCTCCAGCATGGCCGCAGTCAAATGACTGAAACAAATAAAAGACTACACACACACACTGTCGCATTCACATTTGTACTTTATTTTTTCCTCTCATTTGTGTCAAATATGTCTAACGTTTCAATTGTTTTCACAGGAGACGAAAGATTTCTCTGTCATTAGTGTTCTACTTCTTTCTTTCTCTCTTGGGCAGGGGTTACGCATGTAGAGAGAAGGGATCTTTCTGATTTAAAATGCCCTAAACACACTGTATGTCGTCACATGGATCCTCGTTCAACTCCATTGGTTGTTCAGAGCCCCAAAAAGGGTATTAAATATACGCATGCGCATGACTACCAGCATCATCTGTTTTCAATGCTCCCTTTTCTGTTTCCCCATGGGTCAACGAATACTTCACTGAGGCAGCTTTTCTCTGGTTAAATGCTTTATTTCCAAGCTAATATTTTCTCTCGCCTAACGAACTACAGACAAACAAACTGTACGCTTTGTTATCAATCGCCAGAGATAAGGCAAGACGACGACACACACGCATTAGTCATATGCACATTATATTCAAATATTTGTGTGTATATGCATGTACTCTCTCTCTCTCTCTCTAATATGACAGCGGTGGGTGAAGGTTGTGTTATGGGGCGGGGAAGACCAATGTGGAATAGTATGGTGCAGGAAGGAGGTGTAACGGTGGGGGAAGGATTTACTATGGGAGGATAAGGTTTGTTTTCACCTAAAAATGTTTCTCATGATTTTATTTTCTCGTGTCCTTTACTTTTAGACATCATTATATTCCATTATGTTATTGCTCCCAACAGGAATTCATTCCATATTTATTGAGCTCTGTCTTAACACATTTTATATAGAAAACCTTTCATATTGAGACATCAGAGAGAACAAACAACCGATGTTTTTGTCTTTGATCTCATTGTTCGTTTCCATCTGAATTTTCGATATGAAACATTGTAGCAAGAAATCAGTCCTGGCTATAACTTCCATCGCATATCTGTAGAAATAACCTCAACAAAAGACTTATATTTCGTTTTACTACAAAACTTTTCGCCATCACTTATATTCAGATAATGGTGTAGTTATATCTTCAAGTTTTATTTCTGATGGTTATTCCAAAGAAAATAGTTTAAATGTTTAACTTCACTGTCAAATAATCAATTTTTTTTAATATATTTAATGAAATGTGTGTTTTCCTTGAAACTGTTTGAATGAATCAAGTAAATATTATTTTATCAAAAATTTTTCACAAAACTAATAAAGTTTTCATTTTATTTCAGCTTTGCTGTAAAAAGTTTGTGAATTTTGAAGAGATAAATTGTATTCGAAAGGAAGAAGACAAAATCAAGAGAAAAGAATATATTTAACAGAACAAGATAATAATTTCATATTCATAAAATGGAGAAGATTAACGAAGAAAGCAAAATGTTGGCTCTCATTCCTGCCACAGGCTGTGATACAAGATTGGTTTATAAGGAAACTACACGAATTTTTCCCCAAATATTACATACACGAAACACAGAGAAAACAGAAGAACAGGAAACGCAAAACACAAGGAAACCTGAAGAATGGGAAATGTCCATTTTACCAGGCTTTCTTCATATTGTGACATGTTACCAAACAATAATCAAAACAGACCACATCAATACGTTTATAGATTATGTAAAAGATGAATGTAATCACATGGATTTAGATGGACCATGTATTTTACGTAAAATCAAACGTAAAATGCAAAGTTTTCTGGAATTTACAAAACAAAATAATGATTTTATTCACCAAAATCTTGATTGGTTCCAACAAAGACTCTTTGACATTTACGTCACCTGTAACCCATACAACCACAAAACCATTGAGCCACCAAAAGTGATCACAAAATTTCGTCCTCTTTGCCCAGTTGTGACCAGAGAAGCAAAGATCGAGGAATCTGGTGAAGAATTTGACAAAAACATATTAATATCCAATATCATTGGCATACAGGAGGGAATAGTAACATATTCCCACCATTGTATGACAATATGCTGTGTGACAAGAGATGGTGACAGAAATGATGTCCATTGTCCATCTTCTGTCACCAGTTTCACCAGAATCGGTCAAGACATGGTTCTGGCAACCCTCCCCTTCCAAGAAATGATTCTCATTATCAGCCCCACTACTTTCAAGATTAAAACAATACAGCTGGGATTCTATTTGGCTTCTTACTTGGAACATTCTACACTTATAGGTGTAGAAATGTTTGGTAAGACTGTTTACCGAATGGATTGGGAGGAGAATAGAATTAAGCACGAATTCATTACCAAAGAAACCCCTACAGATATTGCTGTAGGGGTCCAAAATATACTTTTAATATCATTTTCCAGTATTAACAGAGTAATCTGTTATGATATGGATGGCCAACAGTTATGGGAGGTAGAGACCCATTCTCTGGACTTCCCTAGCAAAATCTCACTATACCAAAGCTATTTCTTTGTCCTCCAGGGACAGATCATTTATAGGATTTCGGCTAAAGGTGGTGTGACAATGAGGGACATTGGCAGGAAATGCCGCTCTATTTCTGTTGGTAAAGATACCATTTTGGTAACAGATTATTTTGGCAAACCTCATGCCATTCAAAAAAATGAAGACTTTTGGCCCAAACTGTCATACAACCACCAGCTACATACCCCCAGTTTAAAAGACTATATTGATATTGAGGATTGCAACAACATTACAAATATTCTACCTATGTCAACATCTTCTATATTAATAATTTACAGAAACAAGAAAGCTAAATTATTCACTGATAATGAGGAAATAATTAACCAAAATAATTTAGTTTTCCTTGAGCTTCCTTCTTTCTGTTGTAGAATAAACACAGACAGATTCCTGGTATTTTATCGTGAAATGAAAGGATTTCAGTATATCACCTGTCCTGAACTAAGAAAAGGCCCTTTAATAAAGGTCCAAACTGATTACAGGAAAATATGTCATATTGCATCAAATCAGTGTTTAGCTGTGACCACCACTGAAAACATAAACGAGGTCCATATCCTATCGATCAACGAAGATAACGTTGACATTATTGAAAGAATTTCTCTGGGACATTCTAACGTCACCATTGCAGCAACTCCAATTAATTTTGTAGTCGTAGATGGAAGGGAAAATAAAATGGTATTTTATTCAACATGTGCTGAAGAACTTTTTCAAAAATACCTTCCATTCTATGGCTACCCTCATCACATCTACTCTGATAATGTTTATTTTTATGTCCTCTTCAAGAGACACTCTATTCTGATATGTTATGATATATATGGAGAAATGAAATGGCAGTGGCAACTGCCTTTCCCTGTTCACCCTCACATTGCTGTTTTCCAAGGGACTGTTTATCTACCGGACACTCAACTCAACAGGGTCCTTCTTTACA
The DNA here is from genome assembly GCF_046866305.1 of Octopus bimaculoides. Taxonomy (NCBI): domain Eukaryota; kingdom Metazoa; phylum Mollusca; class Cephalopoda; order Octopoda; family Octopodidae; genus Octopus; species Octopus bimaculoides. Next base: position 19,781,748 of record NC_142955.1, on the reverse strand, counting down.
AGTATCAGGACTGGTCGTCTGGCTGTTGTTTACACCTGAAAAATCCTTATATCAGAAATCTAAATCTACGACTCAAAGACAAGAAGAATGACAAAAAACTTGTCATTGGCGAAATATGTAATCTGGCAAATGGACAGTTGGTGGTCTCCGACATCAACCATGATTGCTTGTTATACATTTCTAATGAAGGAGACATTGTGTCGAGATTATCTCTGCCGTCTACAGCTACGGATATATGTCGATGGGATTTTAATCAAATAGGTGTCACATTACCCCTACAGAAACAATTAAGGGTCATCGGAAACCTATCAAAGACAGTGAGAAGTGTATCATTAGGGCAGCCTTATGTACGGGTGTGTAAGATGGGTGAAGGTGAAATTGTTTGTTATTGTGATAAACCATCCCATTTAGATATTTTAGCCATTAAATGTTATAATGAAGTTGAAATAATCCATAGAATTAATATCCCCTTTTTTGTGAAATCATTATCAATAGAAAAGGAAACAGAAAAGCTATTAATTGTTACGAGGGGAAAAGCTTTACAGTACAACACTAGAATAGGTGGTGGTGGTCGTGGTAGTGCTTGTCGTCATCTTTGTAGTTTTGAGATGACACCCAGTGTTTTAATGTCCCAAGTGAAACATCTCCCCAATCTCTATGGTGGATCTATGGACCAAACGTTTGTTTATCTTATAGACAGCAGCCATATGTTTGCTATAAACGATCATAATTTGTTGGTTAATGATCTCGTTACAAATAATCAACTTAATTATTATATCGACCTGGTAGATGTATTTTCCAGAAACATTTCTGTCAGTGAAATGTTGTCTTCTTCTTTATATCTACAGGATCTGACAGTTTCTGATAAAGGCAGACATATTCCTCTCTCTCAACATTTGGGAGACAAGGGACCAGTGGAGATTAATCGTTTGGTTATAACTGAAAATAATCTGATTGCAGGATGGGACGAGGGGAATAGAAACATTAAGATATTCACATTGGATGGTCATTTTTTGGATTCTATCAAATTCAATCTTTATAAATATATTAAAATGTGTCGATGGCAGTCAAACACACTGGTCATTACAAATTGGAATGATTCAGATAATGACTACCAAATGTTGACATTAAAAGTGGAATTTCCATTGTCGTTGGTAATTTGCCAGACAAGAAATGAATATCAATGTGTGGCTTCTTTATCAAACAATCAACTGGTTTGTAGTAAATTGGGACGGAGAGATGGATGTCATTTGTATTTTGTTGATATCGATGAAACACATTCGAATGTGAAGGAAATAAAACAAATGGACATACCTAAAACATTATTATTTAGAAATGAAGATCTTCGAATTTATGTTAATGACATCTGTGAAATTAACGTTATTGCTGATGATGTCATCATTGTCTACAACTTAAGATTCATCATTTTCTTCAACAGTGATGGTCAATATTTACATTCAGTCAGACACTACATGAAGGTTGATGGTATCATTGATGACAGAATGACAACTGCTGACAGTTATTTCTACATTAATGGTGTGTGGGATAAATATGTTAATTTAACTGAATATCATAATATTTTGTGTTTGACCCAGACTGGGGAGTATAAGAGAATATTTTTAAATAGAAGAATTTATAAAGATAAAATACGTTTCTCCAGTATAGACAGTAGAGGACCAAGGTTTGTTGGAAGCCCCAGGAGGGGAAGGAATGAATTGTATGTTGAAGGGTTGTTTATGGTGAATCGAGAAAGGATCCCGGTTGCTCGTTTACAAACAGACGAATTTGCTGTTCAAGTAAAAGATTTTGATATTTCTGAAGAAGGAAAGACAGTTGTGTGTGAAAAAGCCAATAATGGAACTGTTAAAATATTCGATGAAGACGGGGAGCTGCTATGTCACAGAAATGTGGCAAGTTTAGTTGGTGGTGTGTGTTTTACACAAGGAAAACACATAATGGCCACGGTTCCTAAAAGAAAAGAAATATTTCAACTGAATGGAAAAGATTTGAAGAATTATCAAGTTTGGCAAAGTCAAGTGCCTTATGGTGTAATATGCAGAAAAGTGGGGAATATTTACTGGTGTGTCCATATTGAATTGATTGAATGTCATTGCATAAAGATTGATGGGGACCAAGTGAAGGTTCTGGAATCTGTGTCGTTATTAGATCTTGATTCTGGTCTTCGTTTCCCTTCCATTACATCTCAGATGAACAAGGAAATATTCACTAATGAATTAATTAATAAATCGAAATATAGTGAAGGAGATGGAGGAAGAAGTATATCAGGTGAAATAATTGGTAAAGGTAGATTAAAGGTGAGATGCGGTAATTACATAGCGGAGGGTAAGTCAGGAATTGATGAAATATCAGTGAGGAGACTTCCATATAGAACAGCAATGGTCCCTTTTTCCATTCCTGCATTCGAGGAACCTGTTAATTATGATTTGTGGGACAGCAAGGACTGGAACAATAAATTAATTAAATTAGATGACAATGTGAGTGTGTTGATGTTTCGAGAAAGTGTCACCTTAATCAGCACAACAACAGGTGACATACTTCAACACAAACAACTACCACAACAACAACCACCAGCACTGAACATATTTTGGTGGATATTTGAATACTTAAAAGCCTTTTTTTCTAAACAACAACCACAACAGCAACAACCACTGGATATATGTCGGTGGAGTGATGAACATTTCATAGTCGTCTTTGGTAAAGAAATGATGGTCTTCAACAGGGATCTCCGCTGTTTAAAAACCATCAAAACTGAGAAATACTACAACACGATTTATAAATACAACGACAATCAACTCGTGTGTGGTGGTCATCATATTAGAAACCTACCTGAAGAGAAAGAGACAGAGCAGCTTTACTACCTTTGCAAAGAGTCCGAAGCCAACGACTCTTATTATGTGGATGTTGTTGATATGAAAGATGGGAAATGTAAAGATGAAGTGTGTAGGGGGAAGAAGGGGAGGTGGAGAAGGATTGACGGAGATGCGAGGATACTTGATGTAAGAGTCACATCTTCTGGTGATGTGGTTGTTATGAGGAGGGAGGTAGAAATAGATATGAGAGCGGATGATTTCTGTATTGTGGAATGGCTCAGGGAAAAATCGTTGGTCAGGAGGATAAGAATAGGAGAAAAATATGAGAGGGGATATTATATTCAAAGACCTCGTCTCAGCACAATTGGTGAATGTGTTTATATAACAGATAGACTAAACAATATTTTCCAAATGCCTGAACATATTGAAGGGGAAACATCTGAAGATATTGAAATCCTGTCTTTAAAAAACAATGCAAAATATTTACTCCTCAGGACTGATGACAATGAAGTCTTTGAAGTTCTTGGTTTTGATGCTTCAGAAAATTCTTTCATGGTTTTTGGAATTATCCCTGGACGTCAATCTTTTGCTTTCTTTCATTATGACAAATAAATATTTTTAGAAATATTGAAATTTGATCTTGTTGTTATTATTATTATTATTATTTTCCTTGTGATATTTACCAAACTTTATAATGTGGCAACATTTTTTGGCGTAATTGTATTTGAGGGGAAATTGTGTTATTAAAACTGAATGATTTTTAACTTTAAGATCAGTATAATTAATGAGGATATTCATAATATTCCAGTGGATTAATAAATACATTTAGTATTAAGCACCATAATATATTTGTCTTAAGGGCAAACCATTTCACTTTATTCGTAGTTAAATTTAAGGTATAAGTTTTAATTAGGCTATCATCTTTATATAAAACTAATAGAGATACCCAACATTGCCCAGGATTGAGATAGCATATGTTGTATATGGGAAAGTGCAGCATTGAGGACAAAATATTTGTGGAATAAATTTTGAAGTTTTGCATAAACGACAATTTGAGTTTAACACATCAATTTGGAGAGAATTATCATCTTTATAGAAATGGGATGGATCGTATCTGAATACAGCTCCAGGTGTTGTGAAGAAAGAATTTGTACGTGGTCTGTTTCTGAGAGCTATTCTATAAGATCTCTATGTAATCTGGCATTTTAATGATTCAGCATTAAGTGCTGCAGAGTGCCTTTACTGATCTCGAGAAATTCTCAAGTTCCCTTCTGTCTTGGGACTCCATTAGATGTGCTGCAGCGTGGCTTTTTGCTGATGTTGAGAAAGTCCCATCTTCCTTAACTCTTGAGACTCTGGCATTCGGTTTTCTGCACTCCTCTTTGCCGGATTGGTGTTTCTGGAGAGAATACGTTTTTTCTTTGGTGGCATATTTTTTTTCAATATTTTTAACAAAAAATTATAAACAGGAGTGGCTGTATGGTAATGAAATTTCAGTAAATTTTCTATATCTTTGTGCAGCTGAGGATTGCTCTGCATTTTACATTTGATGTAATGTTAACATTGCTTAATTAAAAGGAGTCGCATGAAACGATTGTACTGCATTAACTTTGGATAACCTTGTTGCCTATTTTGATTTTAATCACCTTATTTTGGAATTGTATGGATAATACCATACTTAATTCTGGTGCCTAAACTTAAGTACCATATTCACCTTGAATCTAAATTTATATATATATATATTACCGGTGGCACATACATTGTATATGTATTTTTTTTTTCTTTTCGCGCCAATTTCCTGCTGCTTAGCGTCCTGGAGTTCTTGCGTTACGTCACAGTACACTAAGCAACAATTTGCTTTTATTACACGCTATTAATAAAAAAAGGAAGATGTAGGGGAAGTAACTCTGCAAATTTACTTTCTCAGTTATTTCCCTTTAACTACTAATTCCGGTTTTTGCACACACACACACACACTCAAATAACCATTAGATGGCCTCTGCCGTTCCAAGAATTAATATCTGATGTACGTAAACCCGCTAGAAAAAGCAGCCAAATCTCCCTCAAATCACACCCTACTGTCTTATCTGTGTATATATGTATGAGCCAATGAGGGAGATCTCTACATGGCAGCTAGACCTGGTAGAAATAGCAGCCATATTCACTCCTACTATGTATGTAATTTCTTCACTCTCTTTTTAATTTTAGCGTAACCATTTGACCACCCACGTACTTGGTAACCAGGTTGGGAAGGAAAGTATCTTGTTTTATAGGCCCAGATATTATGATTATTTGTAGCATTTGAATTAAGGGTTTGCAGTCTCTCCCCAACAGTCCATTATTTCGGCCAGAGTTCTTTCGTCACACTTCTGTGACCTCATCAGTGGTCCTTTGCTTTCTTCTTTCTTATATGTGTGTCCCTCCTTGCTAACGATCAGCCATTTTGTATTTTGGATTCTTATTGTATGTGTCTACGCATGCGTATCCCTCTATCCGTGTCTATGTTTTGTAAGCGCATATAATTAATAGGATTCATGTAATGTCATGTAATGTAAAGCTGACGCAAATTATCACCAAATATACAGTGCGTGTGTTTTTATTGGCTAAACTGGCAGCATGACCATCCCCAAATACAACAATATCTGTTTCAACACACGATTTCACATCAAGAATCTTGCAAAACAAATATATTAACAGAATATATATGATATCACTATCCATATAAGTTAATAAGGTAATAAGGCGGGGCGTATTCTGGAACGTTGCCCAAAAAACGGACAGACAAGTAGAGGAACAGACAAACAAACAAACAAGTTATAGTCTTCATTAAAATATCTTTTATTTAATCCATAACGAGTGAAAATGTACAAAAATACTTCACAGATACAGATGTGAATATGTGCGTATGCATGTATGGTTGTATGATGTAAGGTGGACTATCAGCGACTCGTGGACTAACAGACAGAGAAACGAACGAGTAACAAAGTTTATTATGTCTGAAATCTCTTAATTAACTAATTAATTAATGAAGCAATAAAAACTGAATATCACAACAATGATGTAATGTACTAGAGACACAAGGGCATGATGGGATTGCAGTCACATGACCAGATGTGGCGGTCATCTGGAGAGATGAGATGACTCGGTGTAAAGGTGACCTAGAGAGGAGAGGAGATGACCCGGCGAGGTGGTCATGTGGAAAGGAGAAGACTTGGTGAAGTGGCCCAGGATAATGTCCTGGTGTGATGATATGTTTGAGAGGGTTTTGACTATGTGTACCTAGGAGTATATTTTCGAATGATTACTATAATAGTAATTGTGACAGTAGTAGTTGTTGTAGATGTTGTAGATGTTTATTTCTATGGTTTGCTTTTGGTGATGGGTTTCAATTGTTGTTTTTTAACTTGCTCAAACTTTGGTATGACACTTGGTTTTCCTGGCACTGCGTTTCGGGATTTTCCTCGAGACATCCAGTAGCACCAATTTCCGTTGGGTTTAAATCCGTGGGGGCAATGGCACATGTAGGATCCATATGTGTTGAAACAGTGGTAAGGAGGAGGACAGTAGTGCATGTTGCACTTGCATTCATCAATATCTGAAAATAAAAAAAAGGGAAACATACGTGAGTAATAATATATATAAAAAAAACAGATGTGAGAGTTTTGGTATTAGGACAAACCCATAGCCCTTTCCGTAAAGGATTCAAATAAAAGTCTAGGGAGTATCTGTGGTTAAAGCTGTTGGTTGGCATCAGGTCAGTCTTTGCACAACCAGCCAATGTTTTCTATCATGACCTCCCGATCAAATACATATTCATGAATACACTACACCCACAGAAATATATATATATATATATACCATCATCATCATCATCATCATCATCATCATCATCATCATCATCGCTACCATTCTCGTTATCATTTAACAACCGTCACTGAACAATGGACCGATTCGTTGAGATAACCGCTGCATCCCGGAATTCCTTCCAACGAGTTTCCAGTGACGAAATATCGAATGAAAAAAAGTTGCCGCAAAATTTGTGCGTTCCTTGCTCAGGGAAGTTCAAAAGCAGCCATGAGTGGATTCGTGTCGTGAAATGAAAGAACAATTTTTCAAAGGTCATCACTGGTGATGAAAGTCGTGGAACAGGTGAGAAAAAAACACGACTGCTTCGAATACAGAAAAACGCGCCTTGACTAGTGGTTCGCTTCAAATGGAGAATACTTTGAAGGTGATAAAACTGCAAACGTATAAAACAAAGTGAAGATAATATTTTGCACAATTCCGGCTTCTTTTGGGTCCCCCTCATATGTAAATATGCAAAACAATAAGAAACAAAAGTTGGAAACCTTAAGATGATGACTTGTTTTAAATATAAATGTATAGAGATTTACATTAAGAGGTCCAACTTATACAGAATACAAGAATACAGGTAAAATTAAAGGGATGGGAAAAGGTTGTTATAAGTCCAACAGTTGTTCCAAGAGGTTCAGAAATCCATGATAATGTTGGCTGGATCACCGCATCCCCAGAAACGGCTGTTTGCCTTATGACACCTTTCTTCCACTCCTTTAGTTCTCTCTGTCTTTTTCATTCTCTCTATGTTGGACCTATTGATATAAATATCTTAAGATTTATGCATAAAACTTCATAACCTGGAAGCTTCCGCCTGTTGCTTTCTCCCGTTTTGCATTTATACATATATTTTGTATATTTTGTAATTGTCGTATTTGATATATTTAGTGTATGTGACGTGTCTGATTTGTTTTATCTGCATTATTTCATCTGAACCCGCTCAATCTGATCCTTTTGATAACCTTCCTTCACTTTGTAGAATGAGGACCTGCACAGACGTTGATGTCTAAGTTTGAACCTTTTAAGAACGATTGTCTTCTACATGGAGAATATCTGGATTTCATTTGTGGACTATATATCTGTGTGTGTATATATATATATATATATATATATATATATATATATATATATATATATACACACTATGAAAGCGAGACGAACTGTTAGCGTTCTACATCAGATTCGCGTTTGGCCGTACGGCTTTTCAATGTTGTTTTCACTGTCCATTTTTCCTGTCTTGGTTTGTGTTTGCCACCTTGGAATCCTCTGTTTAGTGGGTCGATCCACTACTCAGGAAGAGACTATTCTAGAGTACGTTCTGCCTTATCTTCGAAGCGTCTAGTTAAAATAGAGGCAGCTGACGAAGGATTAATTGCAAGTGGCTATTTGTTTTCCTATGTGTTCGTTCCGTGGTCTGTATTTCATTGTTCTAACGTCCTGTACCCAAATATGCATCTATATACACATGTAGATTTATGTACATATATGTGTGTATACATGCATATATATTCTTTGTATTATATATATTTATATATATATATATATATATATATATATATATATATATATATATATATATATATATATATATATATATATATATAGACATGTGTGTGTGTGTGTGTGTGTGTGTGTGTGTGTGTGTGTGTGTGTGTGTGTGTGTGTGTGTGCGTGCGTTTTAGTGGAGTAAAATATAGTGAAATGACAAACTTACCCTTGCAGTAACGTCCCCCAACTAATTGGAAACCATGTCTACACATGCAGAAGTACGATCCGGGTGTGTTGATACATATATGGCTACAGACTCTTCCGGGACGTAAGCATTCGTTTATATCTATAAAAAGAAAAACAAATAAAGAATAAAATACGTTCTTGATTCAGGTAGAAAGAGAGAAATGTTAAGGAGAGGAATTTAATCAATAATTTATTGACCCCGTAAAGATGAAGATTGGAATCCACCTCAGCGGATTTTGAAATCAGAACCGAAAGAGATAAATACTCGATTAAATACTGCGAAGCAGCTTCTTTATTGACGCTCTACTGATTATGTCATCTTAGAGCAAAGGAATGACAATGGCTGCTCAAAGCCAGTCATTGCGGACGAACATCGTTCAGGTAAAAATAGATTAAACCGCAGGAAATGCAAAGTTATGTAACGGGAAAGTGGAATCCGTTGTGCATATAATAATTTCCTGCATCGTACTAAATCCATGTTTCTTACCTACGCATCTGCGAGTTCTCCGATCGTACCGAAATCCTCTGCAACATCTGCGACATGAACTCTGAACCATTCTGTAACGTATCCTGCGAAGTGAAAGAATGAGAGTTAAAGGGAACATATGAGAAGAGTGATTACAGCTACAGAGCGGCACATATATATATATATGTATGTGTGTGTGTATGTATATATATATATATACACACACGCGCATGTATATACATGTATTGTTGTGTCTGGGGAGAGCCATTCTCTCTTTTAGTGCCTTATTATTTAACACACGCACTGGTAAAGTTTCCACTCATTTACTTGCTTATTTTCCCTAAAATCTTCGTTATGTCTTGCAACCTTTTCGATTGTCGTTGACTCCGTTCGTTAACCGAGCTGCGTTCTTTTTGTTTGTTTGTGCGCATGTGTGTGGGTCAATGTGCGTGTGCATACACATGTATGTATGTATGTATGTATGTATGTATGTATGTATGTATGTATGCATGTGTGTGTGTCTGCGTATGTAAATATATATATATATGTGCGTACGTTTGTATGTATGTATTCTGCATATTCATGTGTGTGTGTGTGTGTGAGTGTGTGTGCGTATGTGTGGGTTTTTGTGATTATGGTGAGTAGGAGTGTATGGGTGGGTGGGTGGTTTGCAAGATTCTATAGGGACCAGGAGATGAAGCGATGGGGACAGGAAGGCAGACCTCAACATTTGGATAAGTGGACGAACAACCTATCACGAGTTGGGGAAGATTGGAGGGATCCATGAACAGGGAAATAAACAAATGAAAGGGGTTTCAAAATGGCGGAAGGGGACAAAACTGCCATTCGTTTGGGTTTTACATTATTGTGAATACCTTTGTACGATTATTCTAAAAGTTTACCCTGTTTTGTTTTTTTTTAAGTAGTAAGAAGGAGGAAAAGAGGTGGCTTCGTATTTACCTGTATTTTCTGCACCTTCTTCGTCCACACGTGGACCAATACGATTGCCTATAGGATACACGTTTGGGGCATCGGTAATAACACCATCCGCTGTGAAGAAAAATGAGAGATGCGATATATAAATATATATATATATATATATATATATATATATATATATATATATATATTCGTTTATATTTATATAAAGGGCATTATTATAGAAAAATAATAACGCCACACAGTGGACTTCTCAAAAAATAACCACTGTGTGGCGTTATTATTTTTCTATAATAATGCCCTTTATATAAATATAAACGAATAATTATATTCTTGGGAATAGAAATTTCCCTAATGAATTTTTTTACATACTGGCTTCTTGATAAAATTCTTGTAAAAGAGTTTTATCCTTTTTTGAAATTTATATATATATATATATATATATATATATATATATATATATATATATATATATATAACGTTGACCACTAACGTGGACATTCAATGTGCTAGAAATATATCTATTTCTAGCACATTGAATGTCCACGTTAGTGGTCAACGTTATATATAAAAATATACTTTAATCCCTTGAGAATGCAGATATTGTTTCTGAATCTCTTTGATTCTTTAAATGTGCTAGCTTCTTGGTAATTAATCGATATTAATTAATATATGATTTTTTACCCTATGTTGTATATATATATAGATAGATAGATAGATAGATGGGTATGTGGGTAGATAGATAGATAGATAAGATAGATAGATAGATAGATAGATAGATAGATAGATAGATAGATAGATAGATAGATAGATAGATAGATAGATAGATAGATATGTGGGTAGATAGATAGATAGATAGATAGATAGATAGATAGATAGATAGATAGATAGATAGATAGATAGATAGATAGATATGTGGGTAGATAGATAGATAGATAGATGAATGGGTGAATGGATGCATGGATCGATCGATAGATAGAAAGACAGATAATTAATGTGAGCGAGAGAGAGAGAGAGAGAGAGAGAGAGAGACTGACTGACAAACACACAACTGGACAGGCGTGGCTATATGTTTAGAAGATGGCTATCCAACCACGTGGTTTCAGGTTCAGTCCAACTGCGTGGCACTCTGGACAAATTTCTTTTACTGTAGCCTCGGACTGACCGATGTTTTGCGAGTGGATTTGGTAGGCAGAAACTGAATGAAGCCCGTCATATATAGGGTTTCCGACGTATCGTAAATCTCTATGGTGTATTATAATCAAATGAATGATAACAGACGAAGGATAACTGTCAACTCGTTTTAACTGTTTCTTACGCATTTTTTTTTAAATAGAAGAATGAATGCATTAATCGTTGCAAAAACCGTAATCATCAGATGAAACATAATTCTCATTCTTCTATTTCAAAAAATGGGTAAGAAACACCTGTAATTAGTTGACTTTTATCCATCATGTGTCATTATTCATTTCTTTGTGTGTATAAAGAGAGAGAGAGAGAGAGAGAGAGAGAGAGAGAGAGAGAGAGAGAGAGAGAGAGAGAGAGAGAGAGAGAGAGAGAGAGAGAGAGAGAACTGGCGTGTCTTGAAGGAACTGTAAAATGGTCAGACCATTCTGAGTGCAGGAGCCATTAAGACCACATCAGCACCAGAAACTTGGAACAGATGTTCGCTAAGAGGCTAAGCACACAATTCCAGGTCGCTATGGAGTGGGGGAATAATGGTAAACTGCGGTGGATGTAACAATACTTACTGAGGCCATTGGAATGGTTTGAACACTGTTGCAAGACTTTCCCCTCCATCCTCAGACCCTTCTTCAGTTGGAGGCACCATTGTCACATTATATTCCTCGGCTGTCACAAAACCTTCATCATAAACAGGCGCCTCTGCTGTCACATTATCCCCTTCATTATCTGGCGGCTCGGCTATCATAATTTCGTCTTCAGGAATAGGCGGCTCTCCTGTCACAACATCGTCGTCATCACCTGGCGGCCCTTCTGTCACAACATCTCCTTCACCACCTGGTGTCACGGCTAACATCAGATCATCATTATTTGGTGAAACTGTTGTCATATCATGTGCTTTAGTCAGCCACAGACACACAACGAAAGTAAATAAGAGGACAAGATTCTTCATGGTTGTTGTCTCTCGTTTTGCTTTCAGTGCTCCCCCTCTTTACTCACACACAAGCAGCTTCGGATCAGAAAAGTAGAACTGGATCTGGTTGATACAGCACGGACAGGAAATGTCTAAGTCTTCGTGTTGGTTTTGGTGGTTCCTCTAACATAAAATATTTCGACAATTGTAGCAGCAGTGGCAGCAGTAGCAGCAGAGTCTCGTTGCACCAACCGCCTGGTTATGTTACAGTTGTCCACAAACGGTCATATTTATACTAAAACAGCAACGTTCTCCCCCGTGATTTGATTGTTTGAAATATTTTGTTGTCTTCCAACCCGGAACTTGGAGACAAAAGCAACCGCATATATTACCTGTTCCACCACCAAAATATCTGTCAATCAATTCCTGGGAATTAGACATCTTCTCACAAACTCCACCAACAAGATCGAACTGAGATGACATTCTCACACATGTTTCACCATGTGAAACTGTTTGTGTGTGCATGTCTATATACGTATATTTATGCATATTTACATTTCAGTATGCATGTATGTATGCATGTACACACACACACACACACACACACACACACACACACACACACTCACACACACACACACACATATATATATATATATATAAATACATATATATATTAGCACACGCAGATATGTATGTGCACATGTGTAAACATGCGCTTTTCGTGTCAAAATCACAATTCAACGAATTTCAAAAACGTCGAAACTTTATTTACAATGTTTCCATGAAACAAATACATACTTCAGTGTGTGTATGTGTGTATGGTTGATTGTGTGTGTATGTGTGTGTTTGTCTGTGTGTGCGTGCGTGCGTGTGTATGCGCATGCGGGCGTGGCTGTGTGGTAAGAAGCTTGCATTCCATCCACATGGTTCTAGGTTCCATCCCTTTGTGTGGCACCTCGGGCAAGTCTTTTCTACCATAGCCTCTAGCCGACCAAAGTCTTGCGACTGGTTTTGGCAGACGAAAACTGAAAGAAGCCCGTCATATATATATATATATATAATATATATATATATATATACATATATATACATATATATATATATATATATATTTGTGGGTGTGTGTATGTTTCTGTTTCTCCCCTCCCACCCACCGCTTTATAACCAGTATTGGTGCGTTTACATCCTCGTAACGTAACGGTTCAATAAAAGATTATTGTTGTTGTTGTTATTATTATTATTATTATTATTATTAGTAGTAGTAGTAGTAGTAGTAGTAGTAGTAGTAGTAGTAGCAGTAGTAGTAGTGTATGACAAATCACAGCTCGCATTGCTGGGTTCTGATGGAAAGTGTCAGCTGCCCACATCCAGCAGACTAAGGACCCTCTGCCAAGAATTCTTACAGTTCCAAGCAATGCTGACTTTCGTAGGTGTCCTACCTTTACGCTTGCACCGGTCTTTTCCAGCCATGTTCGTAGTTGAGCGCTGACACTTCCAACTGCTCCAGTTACCCTTTGCTATCGTGTTTACTCGCTTCGTTGACCACGACTTTCGTATTTCCCAGTCGTTTATTTCTTCTTCTCCTTCTTTCACATTGATCCTGTTGTCACTGGAGCATGCTATGTCGATTATCATACATTTTCTCTCCTTTTTATTCACCACAAAAATATCCGATTTATGATGTCTGATCATATCGCCAATATGACCAAGGAAGCCATTCAAACGCATGGCTGGGAAGTGCTGCCACACTTGCCGTACTCTCCTGATTTGGCACCAACGGATTTCCACCTCTTTCCATCTCTTTCAAATGCTATTCGCGGAGTTTCGTTCAATACTGATGCAGAACTGAGAGCTTGGTTGGATCAATTTCTCGAGTCGAAATCGGGTGATTTCTACCAACGAGGTATTGAAAATCTTGTTGAACGTTAGGAAGAAGTTGTAAACAACAAGGGTGAATACATTATTGATTAATTAGTTGTTATTTTTTATTAAACCTTTTAAAATTTTTAAATTAAAAAAAAAACCGCTTGAACTTAGTTGCCAACCCAATATTATCCATACTAATGTGTACGTGAAAAATTCAATCAAAAGTTACTTAGAATTTTTAATTAAAGGAAATAAACTCATTTAAATATATTATGAGAAGACAGAAACAAAAGAACTGCAAATAAATATTGTCATAATATAATTTTGCTAAATATATTCTCAAAGAAACACCATTATTTACTTGCTATTTACACAAAAGTTTATTCAAATAAATATCTTTAACCCTCACCACGCCAATACGAAATAATATAAATAATATTTTAGGTGAATAGTGGCTGGGAATGCAGAGCGAAAACTTAGGTGTGGTGTTTGACACGATAGATTTAGGCATAGGATTCAATACACGAAAAGGTGTGATAACAAAACAACCAAATTTTAATAATATATACATATACATGTATATTTGTATGTGTATATATGTATATATATGCTTATATGTATATGTCTGTTATACATATATTTATATACGTACATTTATGTGCGTGTGTGTGTGTGTGCATGTGCGTGTGTGTGTTTGTGCGTGTGTGTTTGTGCTTGTGTGTGCATGTGTGTGTGTGTGTATCTCAGTATAGAATTAAATATATAAAAAAACGAGTTAATTTAGAACTTTTTACACAAATATTAGCATATTTTCCCAACAAGGCGCACAAAGAAATCAAAAGCAAATTATTTTTCTTCTCAGGTATATTGTAGATGGGAATGCAAAAGCAAAAAGTCAGGTGTCGTGAGGGTGTTGATGGGACGGCTATCATCTATCAAGAGTAAAGCAATCATGTATGTATGCATGTATGTATGTATGTATGTATGTATGTATGTATGTATGCATGTCATTACTCAATTGTATTTG
>NC_142955.1:19743001-19760501 GCF_046866305.1 Octopus bimaculoides | reverse complement strand
TAAAAATTGATGTAGGACAACTTAAACAGCCACAGGTCTCACAGCTATTTCGGGATAGATGCAGTAATATTTATTTTGAAGGTTCATGGCAATCTTTTCGAGAAGGATTATATAAGGCTGGAGTGGATGTGCTGGGTTTTAAGAGGAGACAACATAGAGATTCGTTTGACTCCAATGATGCAATGGTAAATGAGCTACTGGCAACAAAGAGGTCTACTTATGAAAAACTTCTTAACCCAAACATTAAGGGCAAAGAAAAACTAGAAAAGGTATACAGAGCGCAGAAAGCAGAACTGCAAAAGGAATTAAGGAGGCTCAAAGATACCTGGTGGAGTAATTTGTCTGAGGGAATACAGGCATCTTATGAAAGGAAAGACATTAAAAACTTGTACGGCTTATTGCGACAAGCTTTTGGACCGCAGTCCTCAACGTATGTTCCCTTGAAATCAAAAGACGGAAATGAGGTTATTAAGGATCCTCTTGGAATAATGAGCAGATGGAGGGAGCATTTTGCGGAACTTTTCCATAATCCATCTGTAGTGAACATGGATGTCATAAATAATATCCCCCAAAGAGTGATAATGCAACACATGGACGATGCGCCTTCCATTGAAGAAGTAAAACTGGCAATACGGAAACTGAGATCCAACAAAGCTCCTGGGCTGGATGGTATTCCAGCTGAAATTCTGAAAGCAGGTGGGGATCACATCTCCTCCGAAATTCATAGCCTGTTGTGTCAAGTTTGGACTGAGTCCTCTGTGCCACAGGAATGGATAAACGGCATTCTAATCCCTATATACAAAGGTAAGGGACTCAAATCAGTGTGTGGTAATTCCAGAGGAATAACTCTCCTGGCACATACTGGGAAGATACTTTCGAGGATCATGTTAGAACG
This sequence comes from Octopus bimaculoides, assembly GCF_046866305.1. Classification (NCBI taxonomy): domain Eukaryota; kingdom Metazoa; phylum Mollusca; class Cephalopoda; order Octopoda; family Octopodidae; genus Octopus; species Octopus bimaculoides. Next base: position 19,759,606 of record NC_142955.1, on the reverse strand, counting down.
TCTCGTGGAGAATGTGTGTCCACATGTGATTCCTGAGGAACAGTGTGGTTTCAGACCCGATCGGGGAACGATGGATATGATATTTTCTGCAAGGCAGGTTCAGGAGAAATGTTTAGAGGAACAAATGCCACTATACCAGGTTTTATAGATCTAACTAAGGCATTTGACACGGTAAACAGGGACGCACTGTGGATTGTTTTGTGCAAACTTGGTTGCCCGACACATTTTGTGAGCCTCTTCGAGAAATTGCACAGCAACATGAAAGCTCAGGTAGTTTTTAATGGTAATCTATCTGATGAATTTTCAGTGGACAACGGTGTAAAACAGGGAGATATTCCTGCCCCTACACTTTTCTCTATATATTTTGCCACATTGCTTTGGTATGCATTTGAGGATTGTAACAGGGGAATTGGAATCAGATTCCGGACATCTGGTAGCATATTTAATCTGACCAGGTTTAAATGTAAGGCAAAGATTTTCAGAGTACTTGTCAGAGAATTGCTCTATGCTGATGATGCTGACTTGCTGGCACATACAGAGGAAGATATGCAACATTTAATGGATAGATTTTCCACTGCATGTACATATTTTGGACTCACAGTAAGTCTGAGAAAAACGAAGGTAATGTTTACCCCCACACCTGGACAAATATACACTGAACCAAACATCTTCGTGAATGGAACAAGGCTAGAAGTCATTGACACCTTCGTTTACCTTGGAACCACACTGTCAAGGGATGGTGGTCTTGATGCAGAAATATACCATCGAATAGCGAAGGGAAGTGCTGCATTTGGAAAGCTTGAAAAGCGAGTATGGGCTGATAGAGATATCTCCCTGCAGACAAAAATCAAAGCGTGTGTATTGACTGCACTTCTTTATTCGGGCGAAACATGGACCACCTACAAGAGTCATGTAAAGATGCTAGAAAGGTTTCATCAAAAGTGCCTAAGACGCATCCTAGGAGTAAAATGGAAGAGTTTCGTAGCAGATACAGAGGTTTTGCGCAGGGCGCACTGTAGCTCAATTGAAAAACATATTATCCTGGCCCAAATGAGATGGACTGGGCATGTAATTAGAATGAAGGATGATCGTTTGCCGAAGCGCTTATTTTATGGTGAGCTCAGCTCTGGTGAGCGACCGCGGCAGAAACCGAGAAAGAGGTATAAAGATTGCATTAAACAAAACCTAAAAAAAACTAGATATGTATGAAAGTGATTGGGAAGGAGATGTTCTGGATCGAAGCAAGTGGAGAGCTGTTGTCAGGACGAGCTGTGATGTCTGGGAGGAAAAGATGCTTCAGCAACTTGAGCTTAAACGGGCCTGTCGAAAGGGAAAAATTGGAATCAGTGGAGAGTATAGGATGTGTACTGTATGTGATCGCGTTCTTCTGTCAAAAGCAGGATATGTGAATCACATGAAAACACGTGAGGGTAGAAATTACAGACACCCTAAATACCAACCGCCTTCTGCGACCTGTGGTATGTGTCACAAGGTTTGTAAAACAATACTCGGACTTAAGAGACATATGCTGGTTCACAGAAGCGTTTCCTTAGAATCAGATACCAGCGGGCAAGGATCGAGAGGCCTGAACATTTGTCATCTGTGCTGTAGACCTTGTCGCTCAGCAGCCGGACTTCAAAGTCACTTGAGGGCTCACCAACGGAGTGATTGTACTACGTGATGATATGTGTGGATTGTTGATGGGATGGCTATCGTCTGTGGGGAGAGAGAAAAAGAAACATAGATAAGTTGTTGCTGTAAATGTTTACCAGCGTTACCAACCAGCACGGGATTCCCTCCTCTTAAGACAATGGCCTCTATTTACGTTCACACTTTGTCCACTCTGTTATTCTACGGTTTTCTTGCACAGATTCCACCTGCTCTCGTTTATGTCTGGCAAATGAAAACACACCTATTGCATACTTCGCCCTGCTTACCTGAGATTCGAAACCGAATCCACACACCTGTCGCTTGTGAAAGGAGTATCTGAGCCTTTGTTGTCTTATCTCTATGCTTGGAAATTAATGGGAATAACCTGACTACCGAGGCCTTTGGTGGTCATGGAATGGTCAATCATCTGTTTAGGTTTCAGCGACTTCTTGGCCAAACCCTTCTACAAGTGAATGGAAGGTTCACTATTCCCTCTTGGGTTAGCGCATTCTAACCGAGAGCAAATTTTCGACGAATTGAAAGGAACAATACACTCTTTCTGTCTCTGTCTGTCTGTTTGTCTCATTCTCTCTCTCTCTCTCTCTCTCTCTCTCTCTCTATCTCTCTCTCTCTCTCTCTCTCTCTCCCTCTCTCTCTCTCTCTCTCTCTCTCTCTCTCTCTCTCTCTCCTTCAATGTTCTTTCCTAAATTGTCTCCCAACTATTACTCTGTATTGTTACAAGGCCACCCCGCAGTGTGCTGAGCGCTTCCTGACAAAATCTCGTCTCTTTTGACTGCAAGAAACCCAAACGCTGCTCTGTTCATGAATTACCACCACCGCCACCACCGCCACGGTATTCGTTGGGAACCACATCCTGTGACACTCGAGAATCGAGTCGGATGAAATTCTTGGCAGTATTTCATCTGCCGTCGTTGCATTCTGAGTTGAAATTCCACCGAGGACAACTTTGCCTTTCATCCTTTCGGGATTGATAAAATAAGTACCAGTTACGCACTGGGGATCAATGTAATTGACTTATTTTCTTTGTCCATTCTATGTTTAGCCCCCGCCTCTGGACGATAAAGAAATAAATATTCAAAGGGAAGCAACTGTTATTAAATTAGAACGAATTCTTAAAGGGAGATAACTCAGTGCATTGTATGCATAAGAGACGTTACAGAACACCAGTTACTCCCCTTTGTATTGGTGATTTAAATTGCATTACTTTCTGCCATTGTTTGACAACCGATGTTGGTGTAGTTATGACCTCTAACTTGGCGGTTCTGCAAAGAGACCGATAGAATAAGTACAAGGATTACAAAGAATGAGTCCTGGGCTCGATTTATTCGGCCACCAACCTTTAAGACGGTGTTCCAGCATGGCCGTAGTCAAACGACTGAAACAAGTAAAACAAAACAAAAAAAGAATCAGATTAATTTACAATTTCTATTTTCTAATGAATTCCTCTTTCGTCTTTTTCCCAATCAATCCCCTTAATTCTCTGTTGGGGTTCAACGTGAAGTCTTTCCCTCGCTTGTTCCCTCTTCATCTCTCTCTCACACTCACACACACACACACACACACACACACACACACAGATATATACACATTGTGTGTGAGGAACTGTCCTTTTTCTTCCTTCTTTACTTTCTGGCGACATTGTGGTTGTTATTGCTGCTGCTGATGATGATGATGCTAATGATGACGACGACAACGATGATGATGATGACGATGATGATGACGATGATGACGATGATGATGATGAATCAGATTTAGATTAACGACATCGATAAAGGGTGTCACAGATCATAAACATTTTCAGAATAAACAACAACCAATGAACTACTACTGCTACTACTACTACTACTGCTACTACTACTACTACTACTACTACTACTACTACTACTACTACTGCTGAAGTGTTTATATGAACGCATTTGTTGGATTAAATGAGGTCAGTTGGGAGAGAAATAGGTCAGTTTTATTCAGACGTCCACTGTGCCTCCCCACCAGTGTCCCCCCCCCCACCTTTTTGTTGTTGTTGTTTAACCCTAGGTCAGTCCTGATCCAATAAACCTATGGTTAAGGAGGTTCTGACTATGGCCTTCCCATCTTTTATTCAGACACAAGTCTATCTAGGACTACATTATCTAATACATCCTTGTTTGTTGTTGTTGTTGTTGTTGTTTAGCCCCAGGTCAGTCCTGCTCCAGCAGACTTCAAAGATCAAAGGTGTTCTAGCCGTGACCATTCCATCTTTTATTCACACATAAATGTATCTAAGACTACATTTTTTAATGTGTCCTTCCTCGTTGTTGTTTAGCCCCATGTATAGATCCCGGATCAACACCATAAGGCATTTTTTCCGACGCTCCACCGATTCTGCCAATTCACCACCATTGTCCACTTGGCCGTCAACAGGACCAACAACTCACCCTGCTTTTGGAGGAACAGCTCTATAAGCATTTACGTATTGCTCCCTCTCTCTCTCTCTCTCTCTCTCTCTCTCTCTCTCTCTCTCTCTCTCAGTGTAAGTACTTCTGGGACAAGAGTTTAGAGAGGACCCACGTGTATGACTGTATGTAAGGCGTTGACTTCAAAAGCATGTGGCATCGGGTTCAGTCTCACGGCACGGCACCCGGGCCAAGTGTCCTTTACCACGAAATTTGGTCATCGCGGAAACTGTTTGGAATCGTCGGTGGGAGCATTAGTTTACGTAGAGATACGCCGGTGCGTGGATGTGTGGATGCTTGGTTTGTTATGTCATCCTCAGGTTTGGCTGCATTTAGCGGGGACGTAAACAAACCAACAGCAGTCACCAAGCAGTGAGAGACTGAAAATATCTAACTTATTCTGCTGGGAAAAGATACGGGCCACCAGCTTGCTCCTGGGCCCGAGCGGAAGAACCCAGGAGAACATCTTCGATGGTTGTTCAAAAGCCCTGGAAGTAGGAGACGGTTGAACATTTATTTGTAATCACTACAATTGTTTCCGCGCAACGTAGTTTTCCAGGTTGGCAGGTATTTGGTTACGCAAATGTTTCTTTGCATTACGAGATCTAGTCGTGTTTTCTCAGATGATATAAAAAATATTGTTTCCGTAAACTCAAAATATCGGCTTCGGGCGCATCCTTTCTGTCTGTCGTGTTCTGCGTGGTTGTGGTACAAACTCAGTGTACGAAGAAATGAGTTGTGGCTGAAAGTCTGTTGATAAACTGCTTTGAATGTACGGATGGTGTGGGATGGCTGCTATGTTAAAGGGATTGGCATTCGTTTTCCTTCTACAGCTGATTTATTCTTATACAGGGGTGTGTGTGTGTGTGTGTGTGTGTGTGTGTGTGTGATCGGCTTTTTCAGCTTCCGTCTACGAAATTCCACACATGAGGCTTTTCGTCGGCCCGTGGCTATAGTATAAGGCATTTGCTCAAGGTGCCACGCAATGAGACTGAAACCGGATGCTTGTAGTTGGGAAGCAGACTTCTTATTACACAGCTCCGCCTGGTGGCTACCAATGGGATTTGAACTCACGTATTCTGTAAACATTCTTATGACATCAGCAGTGTGTGTGTGTGTGTGTGTGTGTGTGTGTGTGTGTGTGTGTGTGTGTGTGTGTGTGTGTTGTGTGTGTGTGTGTGTGTGTGTGTGTGTGTGTTACTTATGCTATTAGTATATTTTGCCGAACTGCTGAGTTACGGGGACGTAAACACTTCAACACCGGTTTCAATCGATGGTGGGGGATAAACACAGACGCACAAACAAATATAGTTTTAGGGGAAAAGAACCAAGGTTCATGAACTCATCAATGAAAATCTATTTATATATTTATATTTTATACTGTGAAACTTAATTTGATTTTAATTTTTAATAAATTGATTTTAATTGAGTTTTTACCTGTAAGTTTGGATTTTATCCCTAATATTATATATATATATCTGTGTGCGTGTGTGTGTGTGTGTGTGTGTGTGTGTGTGTGTGTGTGTGTGTGTGTGTGTGTACACGACGGGCTTCTTTTAGTTTCCGTCTACCAAATCCACTCACAAGGCTGTGGTCGGCCGAAGGCTATAGTAGAAGACACTTGCCCAAGGTGCCACACAGTGGGACTGAACCCGGAACCATGCCGTTAGAAAGAAGCTTCTTACGACACAGACACGCCTGCACCTCTATACACACACACACACACACACACATTGTTCGGTGGAAGAAAATTTCATTGATGAAATCGGTGCAGGTCACGTGATCCGTGTTATGAATCAAACAATTCTTTTTTAATCAATTACTCATCTCACACACTCCCACACACATACACACACATACCTTCACGACACACACACACATTGTCAGTGCACCTGCACGGATGCACACACACGAGCGCGCGCACGAACATTATCAGCGCCCCCACACACAGACACACGCCAACCATTTCACCGCCACCTTCCCCTCCTCCACCTTTGCTCCTTGTCCACATTTTGCGTTTCACTCATACAACAATGGATGCTTGCTATCTCTGATCTCTTATCGATTCTGCCATTTATCGACTACAGTTCAATGGGTCAGCAACAACCGATGGATGGTGTCTTCACCCCCGCCCACCTTTGTTTTTGGGTTTTTTTTTGGTGGTGGGTGGAGTTGCTTTTCTGTTTTTCGTTAACCCGGTTAGAAACGGGTTGGTGGTGGGGGTAGGATGGCGGTGTGGGGGACGAGGTGCAGGTGGGGTTTGTGAGGACCGTTTCCCACCGTACAGAGACAGAGGGGGGGGGGGCGGAAGGAAGAAAGGAAGGAAGGAAGGAAGGAAGGAAGGAAGGAAGGAAGAAAGGAAGGAAGAAAGGAAGGAAGAAAGGAAGGAAGGAAGCGGAGACTTAGATTCGAACGCGTAAACCAGCAAAATACATACGTACATACATACATATAGGTGCAGGAGTGGCTGTGTGGTAAGTAGCTAGCTTACCAACCACATGGTCCCGGGTTCAGTCCCACTGCGTGGCATCTTGGGCAAGTGTCTTCTACTATAGCCTCGGGCCGACCAAAGCCTTGTGAGTGGATTTGGTAGACGGAAACTGAAAGAAGCCCGTCGTATATATGTATATATATATATGTATGTGTGTGTGTATATGTTTGTATGTGTGTGTTTGTCCCACCTATCATCGCTTGACAACCGATGCTGGTGTGTTTATGTCCCCGTAACTTAGCGGTTCGGCAAAAGTGATCGATAGAATAAGTACTAGGCTTCTAAAAAATAAGTCCTGGGGTCGATTTGCTCGACTAAAGGCGGTGCTCCAGCATGGCCACAGTCAAAAGACTGAAACAAGTAAAAGAGTAAAAGAGTAAAAGAGTACACGCACACATGCATGGCGCAGGTGTGGCTGTGTGGTAAGAGGTTTACTTCCCAGCCACATGGTTCCGGGTTCAATCCCACTGCTTGACATCTTGTACAATAGCCTCAGATCGACCAAAGAGGATTTGGCAGACGGAAACAGAAAGAAGCTCGTCGTACACACACGCGCGCGCGCATATATATATATATATATATATATATATATATATATATATATATATATATATATATATATATATATATAACAAGGGTGTCAGAGATAGAAATTGCCGAAACTGACCGGTCAGTATAGGAAATTATCGATCAGTGTTTTCAATCGATTATAATCCCTGTCAGTAAATATGTATAGAATTACATCCCTTTACTACAGCATTAGAGCATTTTAGCTCTTATTTCTAGCAATGTAGATGTTTCTAACACCTTTGTCATATTTAATGACAATTATAGTTTTCCTTTTTGGTAAAACATTGCAAACGACTATCTTAATACACATGTTTCTTTATACACCTGTCTTTATACACCTGTCTTCGTCTTTTGTTTTTCTGTAAATTTTAAATTTATATATATATATATATATATATATATATATATATGGCAGAATGTACGAAAAAAAACCAACAACAGACGAGGACAGGTGGTGTAAACAACAAAAGGATGTATTAGTTTGACGCTCGGGAATACAGAAAGTCTTTAACGTTTCGAGCTACGCTCTTCAACAGAAAGAATACGGAGAAAACAAGGAGGAAAACATGGAGAAAAAAAATTGAATGGTGTTTGGTCAACGATATATATATATATATATATATATATATATATATATATGTAAATTTCAACTATGTGTGTGTGTGTGTGTGTGTGTGTGTGTGTGTGTGTGTGTGTGCTTTATTTAGAAGCAGCAGAAATATAACAAAAGACTGTTACTCGGAGTTTCACGTTCCCTTTCATCGGACGGTTTTGTTAGAAATGGGAGAGAAACGACGATGCAGTCAAAACAAAACGTAATATTGTCAGCGTGGTTTGCCAACAGAGAGCTTATGAAGTACTTTTCCCGGATTGATAATCCCTCACGATTTGTTCTGTTATGTATACTGGCAAATCTACCCATCTACGATGGAGGCACAAAATGAAGGAGGGAAGCCATAACAGCAGAATGTATTGAGAAATGTATAAATGGACCTGAGAAATTACTGGGTGATGTCTTAGAGAAATCACATTGTCGTTGGTAATACAGCATCCTGTTGCAGCTATATGACATGTGCTTGCGACTAAGTGACATGTGATGACGATTCACTCCCCAACTGAAGAAATAGGCTCCCAGCCTCTGTATCATGAATGGTTATGTGGACCACTCCTAACGAAAGCCAGAGCTTTTCTTCCATTTTCCATTCTTCCACACTTGTATGTATGTATGTATGTAAGTATGTATGTATGTATGTATGTATGTATACGTGCAGATATGTATCTTTTTTCTTCCATTTTATTTTCGCTATTAACCGTCCTCGCGACCCCTTTCGTATCTACGATGGGGCCACGAACTATACGATGAAAATCCAGAGTTACTCGTCGTCAGTGAAGTTTTAGTAAAAGCGTTGGTTTATCCGTCTGTCCGTCTGTCCGTCTGTGTGCAAAATAACTCAAAAAGTTGTGAATGGTATTTGATGAAACTTGCAGGAAATGTTGGTAATGACACCAGGAACAGATGATGAAATTTTGGTAGTGATCCGGGAATTTTTATGGATTCTTGAAGGATTTTTCATTTGTTATATTTACTTTACATGAAGTATTACAATGTTACGTTCTTTGATTATCTCCCTTGAAAACACGTTCATCGTTTCCATGTAACCTATGGTGGCGTTGCTGCTTCCAAAGTTTTATTTTCTTCTCTCTATTAGTAATTTTACTCGCGTATCTATGGACTCTTGAGGGATGATTGATACTATACTGACCACAGAGGGATGTAAAGTAGATAGGTAGGTTTAGTTTCGTAAGTAGACAGATACCGCTTTTATCTTTGCCAAGGAATCCTCTGACCATCGTCCTTGGTGTATTTCAACGTGGATCTCCTTGATTCCCCTAACCATGGGATCTTGACAACTATGAACCAGTCTGGGTTCGACCAACTAGTCCAAAAACCCACCACCAACTATGGAAGCCTGCTGGATCATGTTTACGTGAACCAGGATCGGCGTCCACAAGTCACCGTAACCGACTCTTACTTTTCCGACCATGATGTTGTGTGTAAATCACTCAAACTAGCTTGCTGTTGTCATTGATGTATAATAACTGCTTCAGATGATTCTTGGTTTTAAAGGGTTTTATTCTTTAAATCATATGGCTGTGTTATTTTCTTTTTAACCCCGCCAAGGAGGTTACGTTTTTGCCGGCGTTGGTTTGGGAAATTGGGCGATTTTCAGCATGCGTGTATAAGGGTAGAAATGAGCGGCTTGGCAGAAGTCTGCGCTCTCCGAGTGCTTTTCTGGTTAATTTTAGTTAATTTTTGTTTATTTTCAGATCATTAAAATGGAATGTCAAATTAAGGAAAGCGAGCATTTTCGACACCACCTTCTTTTTGCTTTTAATCAAGGTTCTAAGGCCGCAAAAGCTTCTCGCGACATTTGTGTTGTGTATGGAGAGGGTGCCACAGCTGAAAGAACCGGTCGTGATTGGTATGCCAAGTTCAAAAATGGAAATTTTGACCTCAAAGACGCACCTCGTTCTGGCCGTCCAGTTGAGTTCGATGGAGATGTCATCTAATGTGTGGCTCCTTGCCGTTGTTGCTTTTTAGCCCCTGGTCAGTCCTAATCTAACAGACCTATGATCAAAGGTGTTCCAGCCATGACCATCACGTCTTTTATTCAAACATACTGTATCTGGAAACTACATCATCTAATGTGTCCTTCCGTTTTCAATAGTGTACTGTGTATGAATTAGTGTATATTTAGCTGCTATTTCTAACGTCTACCACGACCACATAGAGACCGTCTGTCACTCAGTAACCCGGTCATATCCGTTTCTATTGTGGTCAGTTTCTGGAACGAAGTCAACAACTGAGCTGGACTTAGTTTAAGACCTCGGACTGACACCGCCCTCCAGTGTAGGCGTTTGTATGTGGATGTATGTGTGTGGGGGGCGCGCGCGCGTACGTTTGTGCGTATATTTCTGGTGTGTATGCATCCATATATATATATATATATATATATATATATATATATATATATATATATATATATATATATATATATTGCGACACCTTGGGCAAGTGTCTTCTACTATAGCCTCGGGCCGACCAAAGCCTTGTGAGTGGACTTGGTAGACGGAAACGGAAAGAAGCCTGTCGTATATATATGTATATATGTATATATGTATATATATGTGTTTGTGTGTCTGCTTGTCCCCCAACATCGCTTGACAACCGATGCTGGTGTGTTTACGTGCCCGTAACTTAGCGGTTCGGCAAAAGAGGTGGTTCTTACACCAGTCCTTATTGCATGTGCAATCATTCCTTTCACCTGATAGCGTCGTATATTATCGACTGCTATTTCCAGTAAATATTGGTGCATTGTTGTACCACTATCTTAGTCATATTAAGTCCAATTTTGTTGTGTGCTTACGTGACGTTTCAGCCATTTGTTAGCGTCCATACTTTAAAATGCAAGTATAGTCACTAACACGTAGGCAAAAAAAAAAAAAGAAAAAGGACTTAATGATTAAAAAATGAAAATTCCATGTGTATTCCCTGTCTTTTTTGTTTTTTTTTTTCATTAATTATTAATTATTAGTTATTAACTATTAATTATTTCTTCTATATTGAAAAAAATGAAGTCACTATAGGGACAAGTGGATTTTCAGAAGTGGAAAGTACTAAGAATGGCTAAATCAATCAACCATAATCATTAGTACATAAGCACAAGATCGATAACAAGAATTATCACGCGATAGAAGCGCAAAACTGGTGACCGCTCGGATAACATATCCCCATAATCAAAAAAATTATTTTGAAGAAGTTGTTTGCAAACAATTATATATATATATATATATATATATATACATATACAACGGGCTTCTTTCCGTTTCCGTCTACCAAATCCACTCACAAGGCTTTGGTCGGCAGCCCGAGGCTCTAGTAGAAGACACTTGCCCAAGGTGCCACGCAGTGGGACTGAACCCGGGACCATGTGGTTGGTAAGAAAGCTACTTATCACATAGCCACTCCTGCGCCGTGTATATAAATAGTCAATTGAAATAGACAAACAATTAAAAACAGAGGAAAAAAAGGTTAAAAACGAACGTGAGGACGTGCAAAAGAAATATATTAATTTAATGTTTCGAGCATAGCTCCTCGTCGGAAACAGGAAAGTCCAAAGAGAAAGAAGGAAAAATAAGAAAAAATCGCTAGCAATCCACACACATACATACATACATACATACATACATACATACATTCATACATATGAATAATAACAATCAACGGAGAAAAATGCATATAAACAAAAGTTCCTTTAATTCCTACATGTTTCAAAAAATATGTGCACTCTACTCCAAAGAAGTAAGAGCTGCTGGAATTGCACATATATTCATCTTCAGGAAACCAACATATAGAAGCAAGACAAATGCGAAATGATAAGGTTACGTACGAGTTATAATATTATATGGCTAAGTAAGTGACCGTACATACATGCATACATATATAAGCACACACATACACATATATACATATATACATACTAAAATATGTTCTAGGAAATAAAAACATCATTCGATAAAGAAATTGTTATTTGTGATGTCTCAGGTTCTAACGTTAGATCTATTATTAATGGTAACTTACCCTGTCATATTCGTGGTACGCCACGGTATAGTATGATATATGTTATTAATGGTAAGGTTGTTTGTTAACCCTCCGCCTCTTCAAATCACATTCATAAGTTTGTCCTTAACGTCCATGCTTGTTTCCAGGCATAAATAGTTAGCCTTAGTTTCGTACGTTCTGAGTAAACTTAAGCATTTTTTTTTTATTCATAAGTCCTAAGTTATTCTCATGGTTGGGAAATAATTGGGATGTGTATCGTGGTGCTCCACATGGCCGCAGTCCTTGGAATGAAACTTAGAGAAAAAAAATATGATGCATGGATGCGAGGGAATTATGTCCTGTATATCTGGTGATACACAGGACCAGCACAGGAATAAATTTGGAGTACTTCGGGGTATATTATTATACGTGTTATAAATAGTAAGGTACCCAGTTAAATTTGTGGTACCCCAGATTATAGCATAAGTTCTATTATTAATAGCGAAGTGTCCATTAAATTTGTGGTACTCCAGCTAGAATATTAGATGCGTTATAAATAAGAGGTACCCAGTTAAATGTGTGGTTCTTCAGATAGAATATTAGAGGCATTATAAACGGTGAGGTACCCAGTTAAATTTGTGGTACTCCAGGTAGAATATTAGATGCGTTATAAATGGTAAGGTACCCAGTTAAATTTGTGGTACCCCAGGTACAATATTAGCTGCTTTATGAATGGTGAGGTACCCAGTTGAATTTATGGTACTCCGAAGTGTCCATTAAATTTGAGGTATTCCGGCTAGAATATTAAATGAGTTATAAATGGTAGGGTACCCAGTTAAATTTGTGGTACCCCAGCTAGAATATTAGATGCGTTATAAATGGTGAAGTACCCAGTTAAATCTGTGATACCCCAGGTAGTTTATTATATGTGTTATTAATGTTGAGTTACCCTGTCAAATCTGTGGTACTATTTATAACTTTAACTAATTCTCTGTATGTCTTCCAGTTTCAAGGCCGGACATCTAAGCGTTTGTATCTCTACTTGGAACCAGTTTCTGACACCAGTTCCATTTATTAAATACGCAATATTTCTGGGATTGGAATGAGTCACATAACGGCCTCTTCTATTGTTGCCAGTTTCTCAATAACATCGTACAAAAACCTAATTATTTTCTTTGGTAAAGATGAGGGTTGGAGTAACAAGAGCAAACTTCTGTGAACTGTGAGTCCTGCTATCAACATTCAACAGTCATTAAATCAGTGACGAAGCAACCACTTCGTATTAAGTTTCTCCCGCTTACGCCATCCAACGAATTACATTGTTTTCTCTTTTCAGTTCAATGTCTAACTTGAAGCCGTTTTCTCTCTGATTTAAATTAATAATTATTGACTGAATTCCACTTTAATCTCGTCTCATCTCCAACAAACTTCTTCATTGAGATTAATTATCGTCTCTTTATCTTTCGCTTTTGTCACAGATAAAGAAACAAAACAATACTTATTTTACGAAGTGATTCATAACTCACACGTTCTCTCTCTTTCTCTCTCGCTGTCTTGTATTTTCTCTCTTTCTCTCTCACTCTCTCTTTTTCGTTCTAATTCATCTCTCTCTCTCTCTCCCTCAGTGCAGCAAACTTTACACACAATGCTTTGTTTTATTTTGTTTTTTCAAAATTTTATTTTTAATTTGTTTTTTTTTTGCTTTGCACAGAAGAATTCCATTCACCATTATCACCCCCCCACCACCACCACTCCCCCCCCACTCCCCCCCCCATCATCATCATCATGGTCATCTCTTAAATATCTATTTTCCTTGCTGTCATGGAATTGGACGGTTTCACAGGATCTGATGGGTTCAAGGACTGCTTTGTGCTCCAAGGTTTGCTTTAACAGGGTTTCTGCGGCTGAACGCCCTTCCCTAGCGCCGGGGGCCCTTTGCTCATGCCAACCAGCACTGGTGAAGTCACCACGTAGTTTGTAAGACAATGGATCCCAGAGTGGGAGGGGGTTATGCCAAGAGATGAGGGGTAAACGTATACGAGAAAGGACCCAGAGCAGAACGGGTTCCCTGCTATAGAGGAGGGGTTCATAGGGCTATTCCTGTTTTAGAAGATAAGGTGGATGATCGGGGTGGAACTGGAGAGTATAGAATAGTGGTAATGAATTATCTTTGTAGGTCCCCACGGTAAGACGAAGTGAGTAAAAGGGGGTGGGAAGAGGAGAAAACAGGTAGTGTGCGTGGGTGGTTGGTGGAAGTTTCAAGGGTGTACGGGACAGGGAGATGTGTGGTATGGGTGAGGGGGTGAATATAATTAATGAAGAACAAGTGCTGAGCGGATAAGTAGGGGAAGTAGGGAAGAGTAGGTGACAACTGTAGAGATCGAGTTGGGACGGGAGGTTATACAGTGAGTGATGGATAAGGGGAGGAGTGACGAATGATGCATATGAATTAAGTAAGGTAGAAGAGAGTAGGTGATGACTGAAAGCACAGGATAAAGAAGGGTTGAAGAATAGCGGAATAATAATAATGATACAGTAGACTTGGGACGGTTGACGGAGAGAGAGAGAGATGATGATGATGATGATGATGATGATGATGATGATGTGTGGTTAGGTAGGGTGAAAGAGAGTGTGAAAAGAGGCAGGTTTAGTGAATGAGGAGAGTGAGAGACGTACGGCAGTGGTGAAGGAGGCTTAATGGAGAGAATGATCAGTGCAAAATGCGGGTGGAGAGGGCAGTGTAACTCGCTTCTTTCAGTTTTCAACGCAAGCAAATTGTGGCACAAAGGAGTCTACAAAAGGCATTGCCTGCCTCAATGGTTAATAAATATATGGATATGTGGAGTGGAGCAGTTCACTTCCCAACCACATAGCTTCAGGTTCAATCTCAGGGTGCAGTTACTTGAACAATTGTTCTCTAGTGTACGCTTGGATTGTCCAATGCCTTGTGAATTAATTTGGTAGATAACTGTCGTGTGTATATATGCGGGGTGGGGGTTCTTTCCACCGCTTAACAACTGGTGCTGGTTTGTTTACGTCCCTCTGACTTACGGGCCTGGCAAAAGAGGTTGATAGATAAAGTACAGGACTTCAAAAAATATAAGTGCTGGAGTCAATTTATTTGACTTAAACCCTTCAAGACGGTGCCCCAGGATGGCCGCAGTCCAAGTAAAAGAACTGACAATACTTGAGTTGTTTACTCGAAGGCCGTCATAACAGCAGTATGTATTAAGAAATGTGTAAATGGACCTGAGAGATTACTGGGTGATGTCTTAGAGACATCACATTGTTGTTGGTGATACAGCATCCTGTTGCAGTTATATGACATGTGTTTGCGACTAAGTGACATGTGATGACGATTCACTCCCCAACTGAAAAAGGCTCCCAGCCTCTGTATCCTGAATGGTTATGTGGACCACTCTTAACGAAAGCTAGAGTTTCCTTCGGCCACAAAATAAAAGAATTAAGAAAAAATGTTATTTCGATATATTTTTTATTTTAGTTGTTTACACTATTCTATGCTTTGTTTATACTCTTATACATTCAAAGTTCATAAATTTCCTTATTTAAATTATGAATCCTATTCCTATCGATAATATCAATGATTGCAAAACTTCTTTGTAGACGAAATTTTCTGTCTGGTCAACAATAATTTTCAAATTACTGGAGTCCGTTGTTCTACTCATAACCACATATGTAAACGTCGGAGTGAGTTAAAGGACAAGACACGTAAACGATCTAAAGTTTGGCCCTGTGCTTTGTTTGCTGTGAATGTGCGAGCAGAATCTTTAGGGATCTGGCCACTTACGATGGGAAATAAAGGGATAGTATCGCAAATCTAAACCCTCTGAATTCACGAACAATACGGGGGAGGGAGCAGGAAATTCAGAGTTAATCCTCGTCGGCGAAATTTTAACAAAAAAAAAATCAAAGGTGATTTATTAATACAAAACTCAATCTGGGTAATTTGTCCATACACCAATTAAAAGATCAGCCAAACCCATTACAATCATTCTTTAATAAAGCTATCCTAAACTAAAATTTTCTCATATGGCGTAATTCAGTGAAGTAAGTTGACTTACTTCCCTTCGCTTCTTTTATTAGTTATCTCCCCCTTAATTTTTATTTACTTTTTTGTTCCCCGTAAACTGAACAATTACCCCCAATATCCACGAAATAATCATACTTTCTCACATTTTCCCCCGCTAAAAACCTGCCTGATTACCTCCTTCGTAATCCCGAAAAGCATCGTGACCTTTGGTCCAGCCATTTGACCGTGAAGACGGAACAGACAGACAGACGGTCAGAACGCCCATTATAGTAAGATTATTAATATTTTGGTTTGGTTCAAGTTCGGTCTTGGCCATCGTAGAATCTATGAGGGTAGCGGGTTACTACCTGTAACCTTATCCACAATGATCATACATACGTTGTCGGTAACCCCTAATTTGAGCACCATTTTCCACTACCGGGTTGCTCAGGGAGTAACACTCCATGACCGCAGCATTAATTTGCTTGCTCCATCTACGCCGTGTGTGGTGGTCCCTTTCTGGATATCGACAGGTTGGAGCCAGACCAGAACCTCTGAGCCTGCCGGGTGGAACGCTGTCACTCTCATTGGCTCCAGTTTCATTAGCACCATTATTCACAATATTTTTGTTTTTCATTGTCACTCATTTGAGGTAGCAATTATCAGGTTGCGCAATTACCTGTGTTTTTATTGCGACACCATCACTAGATGTATCATTATTAATCAGCCCATGAGGTGGAGGGGGTGGAGGGGGTGGAGGAGGTGGAGGAGGCTCCACCGTTTCCTTTCATTATTATTATTATTATTA